>NC_052340.1:26463008-26763008 GCF_016432855.1 Salvelinus namaycush | reverse complement strand
ACGGGCAGCAGCAACAGCGCAAGAAGGAGGAATGGACATGGGAGGAAGTTTTGGACGGCAAGGGTTGCTACACATGGGAGGAGATCCTGGCTGGAAGAGATCGCCTGCCATGGGAACAGCTGGAGGCAGTTAGGAGAGCAGAGGCAACCGGAGAGAGGAACCGGCGTTATGAGGGTACGCGGCTAGCACGGAAGCCTGTGAGTCAAGCCCAAAAATTTATTGCGGGGGGGCTACAAGGGAGTGTGGCGAAGTCAGGTAGGAGACCTGCGCCAACTCCCCGAGCTTACCGTGGAGAGCGAGAGTACGGGCAGACACCGTGTTATGCGGTAAAGCGCACGGTGTCTCCTGTAAGTGTGCTTAGCCCGGTGCGGGTTATTCCACCTCCCCGCACTGGCAGGGCTAGATTGAGTATTGAGCCGGATGTCATGAAGCCGGCCCAACGCATCTGGCCACCAGTGCGTCTCCTCGGGCCAGCATACATGGCACCAGCCTTACGCATGGTGTCCCCCGTTCGCCTACATAGCCCAGTGCGGGTTATTCCACCTCCCCGCACTGGTCGGGCTACGGGGAGCATACAACCAGGTAAGGTTGGGCAGGCTCAGTGCTCAAGGGAGCCAGTACGCCTGCATGGTCCGGTATATCCGGCGCCACCTCCCCGCCCCAGCCCAGTACCACCAGTGCCTACACCACGCACCAGGCTTCCTGTGCGTCTCCAGAGCCCTGTTCCTCCTCCACGCACTAGCCCTATGGTGCGTGTCTTCAGCCCGGTACCACCAGTTCCGGCACCACGCACCAAGCCTCCTGTGCGTCTCCATAGCCCTGTTCCTCCTCCACGCACTAGCCCTATGGTGCGTGTCTTCAGCCCGGTACCACCAGTTCCGGCACCACGCACCAAGCCTCCTGTGCGTCTCCAGAGCCCTGTTCCTCCTCCACGCACTAGCCCTATGGTGCGTGTCTCCTGCCCATTACCACCAGTGCCTACACCACGCACCAAGCCTCCTGTGCGTCTCCAGAGTCCTGTGCGTCCTGTTGCTGCTCCCCGCACTAGCCTGAAGGTGCGTGTCCTTAGCCCGGTACCTCCAGTTCCGGCACCACGCACCAGGCCTACAGTGCGCCTCAGCCAGCCAGAGCCGTCAGCCAGCCATGACCAGCCAGAGCCGTCAGCCAGCCATGACCAGCCAGAGCCGTCAGCCAGCCATGACCAGCCAGAGCCGTCAGCCAGTCCGGAGCTGCCCCTCAGTCCGGAGCTGCCCCTCAGTCCGGAGCTGCCCCTCAGTCCGGAGCTGCCCCTCAGTCCAGAGCTGCCCCTCAGTCCGGAGCTGCCCCTCATTCCGGTGTTGCCCCTCATTCCGGTATTGCCCCTCAGTCCGGAGCTGCCCCTCATTCCGGTGTTGCCCCTCATTCCGGTATTGCCCCTTAGTCCGGTGCTGCCCCTTAATCCAGTGGGGTTAATTTGGAGGGTGGTCATTAGGAGGAGGTTACAAAAGCGGGGATTGACTATGGTGGGGTGGGGACCACGTCCTGAGCCAGAGCCGCCACCGTGGACAGATGCCCACCCAGACCCTCCCCTAGACTTTAGGTGGTGCGCCCGGAGTTCGCACCTTGGGGGGGGGGTTCTGTCACGTTCCTGACCTGTTTTCCTTGTTTTTGTATTTGTTTAGTATGGTCAGGGTGTGAGTTGGGGTGGGCATTCTATGTTATGTGTTTCTATGTTGGGTTAAATGTGTTGCCTGATATGGTTCTCAATTAGAGGCAGGTGTTTGACGTTTCCTCTGATTGAGAACCATATTAAGGTAGGCTGTTCTCACTGTTTGTTTGGGGGTGATTGTCTTCCGTGTTTGTGTTCGTCACCACACGGGACTGTTTCGTTTGTTTAGTCTGTTCCTGTTCGTGCGTTCTTCGTGTTATGTAAGTTCTCATGTTCAGGTCTGTTTAACGTCGTTTGTTGTTTTGTAGTTTGTTCAAGTGTATTTTCGTCTACGTTATTATTATTAAAATCATTATGTATTCAGCACCCGCTGCGCATTGGTTCGCTCAATCACCTATAGACGATCGTTACACCACTTTAATAAATGGATCACTAGTCACTTTCATAATGCCACTCTAATAATGTTTACATATCTTTCATTACTCATCTCATATGTATATACTGTTTTTTATACCATCTATTGCATCTTGCCTATTCTGCTCTGTCATTGCTCATCCATATATTTATATGTATATATTCTTATTCCATTCCTTTACCTAGATTTGTGTGTTGTTTAGTTGTGGAATTGTTCGATTACATGTTAGACATTGCTGCACTGTCGGAAATAGAAACACAAGCATTTTGCTACACTTACATTTACATCTGCTAACCATGTGTATGTGACCAATAAAAGTTGATTTGATTTGAACAATCACTCTCTTAAAATCTGGTAATACGTCTGCGTCTGTTTCTCCAAGTGTAACGGTGTTGGTACTCGTTTTTTTATTCGTTTTTTTATTTAACCTTTATTTAACTTGGCAAGTCAGTTAAGAACATATTCTTATTGACAATGGCGGCCTACCAAAAGGCAAAAGGCCTCCTGCAGGGACGGGGCCTGGGATTTAAAAAATGTATACAATATAAATATAGGACAAAACAGACATCAATGCAAGAGAGACACAACACTACATAAAGAGAGACCTAAGACAACAACATAACAAGTCAGCAATACATGACAACACAACATGGTAGCAGCACAAAAACATGGTACAAACATTATTGGACAAAGTCAACAGCACAAAGGTCAAGAAGGTAGAGACTACAACACATCATTCTTAGTTGACTGCATGCAGTAAGTATCTGGACTTGCTGACTCTTTTGATATGTTCTCTGAATTTACTGAGCAATTTTATAGATCCAGCTTATAAAGTAGGACTAAATTAAAGTAGGTGGTGCTGCGTAACTGATGCAGTCTCTTTGGAAGCTCTGCCTACTTTCTGTGGTGCTAGGTCCTAGATGCATTGGTCCTACTGTATAGGTAAAGCCCATTTCCTCAATCAGTCTTGAGTGATGAATCCCTTTTTTCATTTCTATCCTCAAACCACTGATGGAAAGGATGGGGTGAGATCCTTTAGCAATTTAGATGCTGACATAGGTATTTCCAAAGTGTATTAGCTCTGGAAATGGCCATTCTCCATGGATACAGGATGGGGCAGAGGCAGCTAAGCAGAAAATGAGATGGGCTTTTTTCCCAGCAGATGAAGGCCCCTTCACTCATCGCTTTACCCATTACCCAGCCAAAGCAAGGAAGTCAGGGACAGGGCGAAGTGGGCCAGGGTGATCTGCGTCATTCATTTTGAAGAGTGTTTTCTGCCAATGTCAATGGTCAACAGGTATAATGTATAACCCGTTGTATACATAGCTGGGTAAATATATACAGTACACTCTTGGAAAAAAGGGTTCCAAAAGGGTTCTTCGACTGTCCCCATAGGAGAAACCTGTATGGTTCCACGTAGAACCCATTGTGGAAAGGGTTCTACCTGGAACCAAAAGGGTTCTACCTACTGTAGTATCAAAAAGGATTCTACAAAGGGTTCTCCTATGGGACAGCCGAAGAACCCTTTTAGGTTCTAGATAGCACCTTTTTTCTAAGAGTGTACATAAATGTTACCATTGGCAATGTATCCATGGTTTTGGAATAAGAAATATATATTTTTAAATCAGAAATACGCAATGTGTATCTAACTATAAAAAATCACTTGATTGTAACCCGACTCTTTATCATCGAACACACTGGCCCTTCGGAGAAGGTGATAGTGAATTAAGTCAAATAATTAGGGTTACACACACAAACCTCTTACTGTATGTTGGTAGCTGATGGTAGCCATAAGATGGTAGCTGATTTTGAAGGTCATTGTATTCTCTCCAACAACAATCATGTTGGCTTGTAGGCTCCCATGATCCACCATCTTGGTCCTGAGAGGACACTTCCAGATCAGGGCCCGTATCTACTGTACAAAGCATCCCAGAGTAGGGATGCTGATCTACGATCTGTCAAAGTAATCTTATTCGAAGGCAAAACTGATACTAGATCAGCACTCCTACTGTGAGATGTTTTGTGGATATGGGACCTGATCTTAGGGGGAACTATATCCTTCCGAACAGACAAGTCTTAGAGGATCTTGTCCTGTGCCCACTCCCCTCTCTGATTTGTTGTTTTCTCTCAACAAATCATTTGACCATAGCAACATCAAACCAAAATACAAATAAGAAATGATCTGGTAAAAAACACAGTGATGAAGAAAGGAAGGAACAGGATGTGCTTAGGTGTACAGTTATATCACTTTGTCTTCTATTGACTGCACCCCAGCCAGACGGATGTTGTGGTAATTGGGCTTATTTTGAAAACTCAATCCTATCCCTGTCTTCTCTCTGCCATCATTAGAGCTATACAGTTTTTGGGAGGGATGAAGAGGAGAGAGGAAGCAGCTCCTTTTGAATAATAATAGAGAGATAACAGTGTCTCATTCTGGATTCCCTTTGAGCCATGCTCCTACTGATCTCACTGGCTCTTTGTCTTGCTCATCGTGACTCGGGTGCACACTGTGCTCTTGAGGCTGCAGCGGATCTCACTTTGATTTGCTGTTGAAAAATGTTAAAGAGGCTCCTTGAGCGATGAAAAAGGCACATATGTGTTTTTTTGGACTGATAAGAGCCTCGACTTTAGTCGGGGATGCTTTTCATTAGGATTTCATTATTTGGCGCTGCAGCCTTTGTTTGGTCATCGGTGTTCACGCCAAGTCCTTTATCGTCAGAGGAGGTAGCTTCCAGTGTAGCATTACGCAGCATCAGCAAGACAACGCTAACTTAGCTCAATTAGCACTATCTGGATGTGCTTTTGAGATTTCTGAATCTCATTTGCACAGCTGGTTAGATTTTGTGGGGTGCAGAGACACAATGTCTTGAACTTGACTTTTGAAATGTGAATTTGGAGCCGTTTGAGGAAGAGGGAGAGTCGAAATTACATAGTCACATGCTTCTCTGCCTGCCTTTTCAGATGGATGTATTGAAGTGCTGAATGAAAGAGCTAACTTCTCTGATACATGAGGTCACCGTGTTTCAAAAAATCTGATAAACAACCACCTCTATTGAAAAAGGCCCCCAGAATGCAATTTCAGCAGGAAATTACAGAAGTAATGAGGAGGAGATAGGTTTGTGTTAAAAATGGAAATCAAGAGTCCGATAGTGCTCCATACTCACAATCTGTTCTCTTTTGGTGTCTTTGAAAAATGCACTCATTATGGCACCAGGTCCTATGGTGCAATTAAAAGACTGTTTTACATTTTAATTAGCTAAATAATCTGCCCCAGATACAATCGGTAGGGCCTGGAGAGAAAAGGCGAGATACTTTGCAGACAGCGTGTCTCCGAGGGCGGTCCAACGAACACAGAGTCCCAACAGAGGCGGCCCACAATCTTGCTCTTCTGGAGATGGTGTGGGAAGCGCACTGATTGGCTCCCTGATGTATAACACTGTCTACCGAAAACAACCACAAACTCACAAAAAATACCATCCAAAAACCAGGATGGTTACAATGACCTTTTTCCATGATGGTGTTTCCTGCATGACTGCATAATATCTTCACCTGAAGGTGGAGACCTCATCGTGAGGGTGTAAATCTGATTTTGCTCCTGGACCATCAATTGAGACAGAGTTTCAAATCACATTAGAGAAAGAGGAAGAGGAACTGCTTGTGATAAAGGTAGAATCCCACTGGGAAAAAACTGGTTGAATAACATTGTTTCCACGTTATTTCAACACCAAAAAACATGGAACACTGATTGGATTTGCAAAAAGTCATCAACTTAAGTGCATTTTGTATTTTTTTCACCCAACTTTTAACCTATCTCCATTGACATAGTGACCTTTTTTTGATTTCACATTGAATTCACAACCAAATGTATATCAAAACTAGACGTTGAACTGAAGTCTGTGCCCAGTGGGATGTGACTGTAAGTCAGTTAAGCTGACATTGACTATCTAGATGGCAGCAGAGAGCTCATTACACGAATGAAGGAGGGCACGCGTGGAAAGGGGGAGAAAGGTCAGGTCTGACTGAGCTATTTTGAGATTGGGGGAAAGTAAGATATGAGGCCTAGGTTAGCCATATCTGCACATCTGAAAAATGTGTGCCTCTCGTCAGTCAAACTCTAACGAGCCATCAGAACCCAGTCTGTTCTTCATGCGTATAGGAAGCAATGGAAAATGTGTCATGTTATAGGGTTTCCAGAGTGGGTGAAAACACACTTTGGTGATAAAATGTAACTTCCTTATGTTATAAAATACATTTTACAAAGACAAATACAATTTTTCATGCTCTGTATTGTTCAGTGGGTCTTTCTCAAAAAAGATGTTTAATAGTATATCAAAAAAGTCAGATTTCGTAACCTAATACATGTGATATTAAGCACCCAGCTTTCTCGTCACAACTTTTGAGGATTTTACATGTTGTGGTGGTCGTCTTCAAAGTTGTTCCCGTAGGTCGCAAAAAGCTAAATTAGCATGACATGAGCTGAATAAAATGTAAAAGGCTTTGAAAATAAAAAGCTTGCAGTACTCTGTGCTCCATTGACATTTCACAAAGATACACTTGTTTTTGTGAGAAATAAATGTGAAAAGCTATCACGTTTCAGTTAAGACCCAGATGTAGACAGTGTCGGAGTAACAAAAGTGTATTACTAGTACAGGGGCAGGCAAAATAATCCAGTGTGATGTGGCAAGGTACAGAACGGCAGGCAGGATCAAGGCAGGCAGAATGGTCAAAAACGGGAAAAACTAGAATAGACAGGAGCAAGGGGAAAACGCTGGTACGTTTCACGAAACAAAATGAACTGGCAACAGACAAACAGGTATATATTTTTAACCTTTATTTAACTAGGGAAGTCAGTTAAGAACAAATTCTTATTTACTATGATGGCCTAGGAACAGTGGGTTAAGTGCCTTGTTTGGGGCAAAATGCCAGATTTTTACCTTGTCAGCTCAGGGATTCAATCTAGCAACCTTTTGGTTACTGGCCCAACGCTCTAACCACTAGGCTACATGCCACCCCAAAATAGACTGGGGATAATGGGGAAGATTGGAGAAACCTGGAGGGGGCTGGAGACAAGCACAAAGACAGGTGAAACAGATCAAGGTGTGACAAAAGCATATACTAAAATGTGAAAAAACTACATGTCAAAATCGATATCTATCTCAACTCTATATTGTTTTCTGTCCGGCAGATTCAAGAAGAAACCTGACGAGTTCAACGGGAAAGTAATCCAGTCAAGAAGCCTTCATTCTCGCACATCATCCAGCCTAGGTGACGCGATGCTGTGCAATTTTCCTTATTTTTGAACACTTTTTTTCTCTGCCCTCAATTGATTTAGTCACCCTAATTTTGGCCATCCTACAAGGGTAAAAACTGCAATAACTTTTGAACGGATTATGATAGAGACATGAGGTTTGGACCAATGGTTTTCTTAGAGGATTATCTACACAACCCATTGGTTGTATGCATTTTTGATTGGACATTCTACCTATTAGTTATTGAAAAGTAGACCTATTCTAGGTAGCTATTTCATGGTAGGCCTATTGAAAACAACATGTTGGAAACATGTTCAAACAAGTGGACATTTGGAAACACATTACTGTTGCATGGGAACTCACTGCAGTTGGTTTTAGATCTGTACCTAATGCAGATAGAAAGCTATTGAACATCATAATTATTAAAATATATGTCGTAAGATTAGTTAATAATAGACAATCAGCCTAAACCTAGAATAAAGGAAATGATTGGCAGTGGGGGATTTATTGTTGTGAATTGACATATTGATTTGAAGACAAGAATACACAATCATAATTTCATCATAGCCTAGAGCAAAAAAATTATTAATGAGAACTATGTTATTCGGTGCATAAAAATGTAATCAGCTTAATTGTTTATGGTCACTGCACTCTATACTCCTGTTAACTGGTCATATCTGTATATCCGTCGCAAGACCCACTGGTTGATGCTTATTTATAAAACCCTCTTAGGTCCCCAAAGCACATATATCCCTGGGACGCTCCTCTTTTCAGTTCGCTGCAGCTAGCGACTGGAACGAGCTGCAACAAACACTCAAACTGGACAGTTTTAACTCGATCTCTTCATTCGAAGACTCAGTCATGAACACTCTTACTGACAGTTGTGGCTGCTTTGTGTGATGTATTGTTTTCTCTACCTTCTTGCCCTTTGTGCTGTTGTCTGTGCCCAATAATGCTTGTACCATGTATTGTGCTGCAACCATGTTGTGTTGCTCCCATGTTGTTGTTATGTTGTGTTGCTACCATGCTCTGTTGTCATGTGTTGCTGCCTTGCTATGTTGTTGTCTTAAGTCTCTTTTTATGTAGTGTTGTGTTGTCTCTTGTCGTGATATGTGTTTTGTCCTATATTTATACTTGATTTATTTTTTATTTTGAATCCCCTTCCCCGCAGGAGGCATTTTGCCTTTTGGTAGGCCGTCATTGTAAATAAGAATTTGTTCTTAACTGACTTGCCTAGTTAAATAAAGGTTAAATAAAATAAAAAATGGTTGCCTAACTAAGCAACACAAAGGTTCCTGACTATGACAAACTCAAATGGCCTTCTTTTTGAATGGCTAAAGTAGACTGTGGCAATGTGTCTGCACTGTATACTGAGTTCTGAGACACACTCTCACACACACACACACACACACACACACACACACACACACACACACACACACACACACACACACACACACACACACACACACACACACACACACACACACACACACACACACACACACACATTTGATGCCTTGAACAAAGATAAAGGCTGAGGCCCTGTGGGGTTTAACTGCCAGCACTGGCAAAGGGCTGGGAAATTGCTCACTCAGGGGGAAAATGCCAGTGAGTTTCCTGCTGTCAAGGCGTCCACTGCTGAGAGAGTCGAGGGAGAGGCAAGGCGGAGGTGGGGGCAGTGAAAACACCCCCTGGGCTGAGAGGGAGGGGACGGCTAACGGTAACGGCAGGGGACTAGTGATGGGACACTGTAATCTGAGGGACACCAACACGGGGTGTAGAGACCGTACAGACAGAAAAACCACGGGAACAGGCATAACTACAGGAGACAAGACTGGTCATTATTTTCAAGAATGGACTGCTCTCTGATCCAGAGGACATTCAATGATAATCTCCCTCTATTACCTTGATCAGGCAGAGCTATATTGTAGTGGACACAGGTGTCATGACTCTCCTGGCTGAGGATGCAAGGCCTCAGATCAGCTTTGCAAATGGCTGACGATGACCAGACACCTCTGACCCAGAGAAGAGGAGAGGGGGGGGGGGGGGGGGGCTGGGCCAGTTTTATGATACCTCACGTCCATTGTAAATGTTATGCAGCAGAGAACCCTCTCTTGCTCTTTAGTATCAAGATTGGAATGTTCTTTGTTACAGAGACATTTTGCCCCCTCTAACGTCCAAAGAGTAAACTTTGGAACAATATTTCTGACATCCGAATGTGGGAAATGGGAGTCGGGGGCCAAAATAATAATAATGTCATATTGATTTTCACTTTGTGTTGTTATTAAAAACTGTATGAACCAAATACTGTAATTTAGGGAAGAAACCCCCTCTAGCTGTCAAGTTTCCATCCAGTATGTTGTCTATATGATATGAAAATGGATGAAACTATTTTTGTTAAGATAGGAATATGATTTTAGGAGTCATACGAGAAAACTTCTAATAATATCCTTTGGACATTAAGTAGCCACGCCCCGAATGAGGTCAGGGAGCTTGTCAACATGATGGAACCGCCCTTTTCGACCAGAGTGCTTAACTTCTTGACGCTAGGGGCCAGAATAGTTTTTTTTTTTTTTTATAACGTTCCCAACGTAAACAGACTATTTCTCAGGCCCAGATCGTAGAATATGCATATAATTTACAGATTAGGATAGAAAACACTCCAAAGTTTCCAAAACTGTCAAAATATTGTCTGTGAGAATAACAAAACTGATTCTGCACGCGATAACCTGAGGAAATCTAACCCGGAAGTGATTATTTATTTTTTTAATCTGTGTTTCCTGGCCCGTCTTTCTTCCATTTAAAGGGGTATCAACCAGATTCCTTTTCCAATGGCTTCCTCAGGCTGTGACCAGGCTTTAGACATAGTTTCAGGCTTTTATTTTGAAAAATGAGCGAGAATTTTCAAAACGAGTCAGGTGTCCTTTGATTAGTTCCTGTGCGCGAGAGGGGTAGCTTGACATTTTCTTTCTCGCTTTTATTGAGTAGGTTATCGTCCGGTTGAAATATTATCGATTTTTGGAGAAATGTCCTCTGGTCTGATGAAATAAAAATAAAACTGTTTGGCCATAATGACCATTGTTATGTTTGGAGGAAAAAGGGGGAGGCTTGCAAGCCGAAGAACACCATCCCAACCGTGAAGCATGGGGTGGCAGCATCATGTTGTGGGGGGTGCTTTGCTGCAGGAGGGACTGGTGCACTTCACAAAATAGATGGCATCATGAGAAGGGAAATTATGTGGATATATTGAAGCAACATCTCAAGACATCAGTCAGGAAGTTAAAGCTCAGTCGCAAATGGGTCTTCCAAATGGACAATGACCCCAAGCTTACTTCCAAGGTGTGGCAAAGTGGCTTAAGGACAACAAAGAAAATAGAAATAGAAAATTTGTGGGCAGAACTGAAAAAGTGTGTGCGAGCAAGGAGGCCTACAAACCTGCTCTGTCAGGTGGAATGGGCCAACATTCACCCAACTTATTGTGGGAAGCTTGTGGAAGGCTACCCAAAATGTTTGACCCACGTGTAACAATTTAAAGGCAATGCTACCAAATACTAATTGAGTGTATGTAAACTTCTGACCCACTGGGAATGTGATGAAAGAAATAAAAGCTGAAATAAATAATTCTCTCTAGTATTATTCTGACATTTCACATTCTTAAAATAAAGTGGTGATCCTAACTGACCGAAAACAGGGACATTTTACTTGGATTAAATGTCAGGAATGTTGAAAAACTGAGTTTAAATGTATTTGGCTAAGGTGTATGTAAACTTCCGACTTCAACTGTATTTAGAACTCAATAAATAGTTTCTAGCAATATTTGTTTCATTCCCTTGCCTGTTTGCCTGTGAGCCAATGCAGCAGATGTTAGAAAATTGAGTCAAGATATTTTGTGTGTAGTAAATCTGAGTAGGTTGATGTGAATGATATTGGATGTGATTTATTGAGTGTACGATGTCTGTGTGAGAGTAAGACTATAATGTGTGCTGTCCAAATAAATAATAACTCCGCCAATTTGCATGGTTGAGTGTCTATGTGTGTAACATGAAGTGAGTATAGCCTTAATATTCATGATGATAATTGTAATCCATATCGTATTGCCATCATAGTTGCATCATAATTACCTTTAACATCATAGAAAAACACATCCAAGCATTTCCATAGCAATTGACATTTCATATGATCATGAAAGAGACCTTGCAGTACTCTAGAGACGGCTTCAATACAGTACAAATGTATTCCGTACAATATGTTATTATTCCCCAATGCCCCTATTCTGATATATTCCCCTTGCTTGTTGTAAACATATATGAACTTGTAGAAAAAATACATAAAAAAAGATAGACAAACAAGAAAAATATTAAATTGTAAAACAGTTCTCGACAATAGATAGAGCAGAGAAGAGAAAAGAGAAAAGAGAGTGAGGGAAGAGAGTGAGATCAGGTGTATGTGTATGTATAAGTCCATATGTGTAAGTGAACATGTAATTGAGTACATGTGTGTTCATATCCACTTCATAGTGTTCAGATATTTTTACAGTTCCCATACTTTCATTTTTTTGTAACCTGAAGTCCCTGTAGAATATAGTACAGCCATGGTGTTATGGAGCTGTCTCGGAATAGTTTGAGTTTGTCCATAATGAATATGGCACGCTTACCCTTCTCCCTCTGTTGCCTTTGTACCGGATACAGTCTCTTACAACGTTTGTTTATCTCCCTTGTAAATTGGTAATTGAGACCGAATTTGGTCCCTTTTAGCTCCCTTACCCTGCTTTTGATCAGCTCCTTTTGTTGGTAGTGTTCAAATTTTGCGATGATCGGTCGGAGACCCTTGGTCTTGTCGCGCTGAGCTCCAAGTCTGTGTACTCGGTGGAAAGCCACTTTGTTTACAGTCTCTATAGGAAGTTTCAAGGCAGAATGTATGAATTCTCTGATCGCGCCCTCTAGGTTATTGGATTTGTCCTCAGGAATCCCAGAAAAAAATATATTTTCACACATGCTACGACTTTGTATGTCTTCAACACCCTGTTTTCCCTGAGTAGACAATCCATGTTGGAATCGTGGATTATTACCTTAGCTGTGAATGTCTTGTTCTCTGCTTGGAGCGTGAGATTTTCACTCTGGCTAAACTCCAAACTCCCCCTCAGCCCTGCTATCTCCTCACACAACTTTTCCAGTGTTGCATGGATTCCAGCCAGAGCACTAGCCTCTACTTCAACGGTAAGTAAATCGTCCGTGTCTGTAGATTAATCTGTTTTTCTTTTTTTGTCGGGTTAAAGTTCTTTTGTGAGGTAGTAGGATCTTTCCATGATGGAGTATGTTGCTCCTCCATAGCGTAAAGCTGTTGGTACTCGTCGATTTCCCTCAGGATCTCCTTAGTATCCAGGTTGGCTCTTTACTGCAACCAGTTGTTTCACGAAAAGATAACAATGAGTCTTTCCCATGACAACGACAGGTGTCTGTAGGACAGCTTTGGCCTGGTTTGCTAACTACCTCTCTCAAAGAGTGCAGTGTATAAAGTCAGAACCTCTGTTGTTTCAGCCACTGCCTGTGAGTACCCCAAGACTCGATCCTAGACCCCATGCTCTTCTCAATTTACATCAACAACATAGCTCAGGCAGTAGGAAGCTCTCTCATCCATTTATAAGTAGATGTTACAGTATTATACTCAGCTGGCCCCTCCCCAGACTTTGTGTTAAAGGTTCTACAACAAAGCCCTTTGTGCTGTTGTTTGTACCCAATAATGTTTGTACCATGTTTTGCGCTGCTACCATGTTGTGCTGTTGCCATTGTTGTGTTGCTACCATGTTGTTGTCATGTTGTGTTGATACTATGCTGTGTTGTCAAGTGTTGCTTCCATAATATGTTGTTGTCTTAGGTCTCTCTTTATGTTGTGTTATCTTTCTTGTTGTAATGTGTGTTTTGTCCTATGTTTTATTAGATTTTTGATCATTGTATTTAGATCATTGTAAATAAGAATTTGTTCTTATCTGACTTGCCTAGTTAAATAAAGGTTAAATACATTTTAAAAAATGAAAATGTATCCTGGAATAAATAACATTTATCCAATTTTCGCTGCATTCTCTTATCGCTGATATCTTAGCTGATATTGTTACAAAATGCCACTTCACTCAGACCAAGTACACCTGCTTCTGTTGAAGACATTAACTTTCCAGTGGAAAAGTTGTTTTGTTCAACACTTACAGTATGGTACTGTAAAGCTAAGAGATTCTCAGATGTAACAGAAAAGAATCCCATGATATTTTGCCATGATGCTATGGAAACCTCAAGAAAATAAATGGCACTTCAAACCACCCCCTGAAGCGTCGCTACAACCTGACAATCTGAGCTTTTTTTCTCTCTTCCTGTCAACACAACCGAGAATAATCATCTGTAGATATCTTGGCAAAGTTAACGCCCTCAAACGAAAAAAGAAATTAATGTATTCAAACGGAAGGGAAATAGTCCCAGTGATGAGAATGGTTTTCAAATACCTCACTTGGATATGTATAACAGCCTTTCTTTTCAAAGGAGACAGAACTGTTCGTAAATTGAATCTCTGATCGTTTGAGAGGACAATCAGTGATTCTACGTCACCTATTTTCTGCATGTCTGAAACCCAGCTTGATCACAGCGGAGAGTCACAAACATCAGACATAATATACATCAAGCCCTAGCTTTGCAGACAAACTAGTCCTATGGGGAAGCTAAAATATAGCCCTTGAGATGTATATACAGTATCTAATGATGATACTCATTATATGGTTCTAAATTAGGGGTAGAGGGATGATTTAGGCTATCTTGGGAATGCACTGGATCTCATAATACCTTAACAATCAGATGTAATCACACTAATGTGCAGTCCTTGAATCAACTGTTCTAACCATCTCACAATAATACATATAACTGCTTCTCCCATTACATTTGAGAGATATTATATTATTTCATTTAGATTAATCAGAATTATTTTATTGATAGTTAAAATATATTTAAGTTCTATCTTAAATTATCTTTAGTTTGGTACTTCATTTTTAAAGAGCAAAAAGAGGAAGATTGTTTCTGTAATAACAGTCAATGTCACACCCTGGCCTCTGTTATATTGATTTTCTTTATTAGTTTAGTTAGGTCAGGGTGTGACATGGGGGATGGTTGTGTGTTTTGTCTAGTTTAGAGTGTGTGTATTGTTTAGGGGGTTGTGTATAGTGTATGGGGTTGTGTTCAGTATAGAGGTTTAGGAAAGTCTATGGTTGCCTGGTTTGGTTCTCAATCAGAGACAGCTGTTTATTGTTGTCTCTGATTGGGAGCCATATTTAAGGCAGCCATAGGCTTTAGGTGATTGTGGGTAATTGTCTATGTCTAAACGTTAGTAGCGTGTGTGTGCACTTTTGTTTTTGTAGCTTCACGGTTGTTTTGTATAGTTTGTAAAAGTGTTTCGTTTCGTGTTCATCTTCGTTATAAATAAAAGGGAAGATGTATTCATATCACGCTGCGACTTGGTCCACTCTTTCACCAGAAGACGATCGTGACAGTCAATCTTTGATCAAACTCTATACATTCTTCAGATTGGTAGTGTGTGCATCATTATCCTCCATGGCACTTCTCATAGCAGCTTCTTTTCCATTTCCACGCTGCTACATAAAAGCAGGCTTAATTTCCCATGGGATATAAGACTCTCCTTCACTGTAGTCAAACCACTAATGGTCAAGCTGCCACAAGTACAATTTGCCCCAAACGGATGACTATGAGCTGTATAATACTGTATGACATAACTGTACTCAAGGTGAAGGCTATAGTAACTTTAATTTCCAGACTTCCCATAACATTGTTATCAAATGAGGTGAACTTTCTTTCCCCCCTCCACACTCTTCTGTCTAATTTAGCCTGCATAAGGCCACTCATTTATTTTATCGAAATGGGCTATTATATCTTCCCCCTTATCAGTCACCTGTAGTACCTGTGGAGGTCACCTGGAAATACATTCACTTTTTCTAATGATAGTGCCCAAGGCCAGGCGTCCAGGAACACGGGAAGGCCAACACTTGATCGATGTATATATCATAGAGGAGTGTAATTGTCTTTAGGACAGCTGTTTTTTAGTCAAGACTAACGTAATATGTAATTGTTGTACTGTATGTGTGTTTATAGTTTTGTTTAATGTTGTGTTAGTGTAGGTAAGTTGCTTTGTCTGAAACGTTGTTCCCCCTGCTGCTATTGGACCAGGTCTCTCTTGGAAAAGAGATGCTATCTCAATGAGAAAAACCTGTATAAATAAAGGTTATGTCGTGTCTTTGGCTATGCCAGATTAATTGCTATGACATGCTATTCTATAAAATAATTTCTCCGTAATTAATATTACCTGATTGAACTAATCATGTAAATGTAATTAACTAGAGAGGGACACCACGAAATAATATTTATAGAGCTGTTATCTTCCGAATAAACTCTTAAAGATTTAGTAATATTTTACATCCATAGCAGTCACATTAATCGTCATTTTATTCAGTCTCATCTGAAAGTTGTAAATCCTTGGTTATCTGCAAGAATCCTGGCTAACAAGTTGAATCAGCAATACAAAATTGGGTTTAATTATTTATTTACTAAATATCTAACTAATCACACAGAATCACACATACACAATTAAATCATAACTTGATTACAAATTGCCGTCGTAAAGGAAAACGTCCCTAGCGGGCGGGAAATAGATATGACAGCTTGTTACACAAAGGGAAGGGGCTGAGTTTTAGTGAAAGCGCGGGAGACTGGGACAGAGGCGAAGCTGTACTATCGTAAATACAGTATCTTATGCATTCTAAATTACCGCCCATTTAGAAAAGGAAAATGCAATAAATATTTACTCTGAGCTGCGCTTCAGTAGGTTGGTGGTAGATGGAAGACCGTATCGCCAACCCGAGTCCTCTGTCCTTTGAAGAATGTCTCTGGTGGTCACTGGATATGTGGTAACGTCGTTGTGGAGTAGACGGGATACTCTGACTGTCCTTCCTAACCTGCGTTTGTAGCAGCTGTTGCTAACTCAACGGCTAGGAGGTATCACTTCTGTAGTGAATACGAGTTCAAAGTTCATACCATTTGCAACCAAAGTCCATGCTGATGTTGGCTTAGTTCTGTAGTTATTATCTGAACCATTCTGACATCGGATCGTCATCCTAATGTACCCAGAACAGGAAGTTATATTTTTGTCAATGGCTTATATAGTGGAGGGAGAGGGGTGTGTCTGAAAAGTTTATAACCCATGTCTCTTCACAGGGGCGGGCCCCTGGTTGAGCAGAAGCCCAAACTTATGAAAACCCAAATCTCTCATTTGGAAGCTAAAATTACATTTCATCTCTTCACAAATAATTTCATATTCAAACATTTGAATTAAACAATAATTCCATGTGAATCCGATACCTCTGACGTTTAGACTTTCCACAGTAGAGTTTATGTCATTCTATCATTGATGAGAATGTGTCAGAGGGCAACCGAACTGACATAATATACCTTAAGTACCACCGCATATGTTCAGTTGGTCGGATTACCAGAATATAGTTAATTTCCCCCCAACTTCTGATGTTCCCAGAATCTCTATGTTAACCAAGGGGTTTTCTTATGTCACATCAGTTATAGTAGGGAGAGGGAAAAAGGGGAAAGAGGTATTTATGACTGTCATAAACCTACCCCCAGGCCAACGTCATGACAGTTAAATAAAAAATAACAATAGAAAATCATTGATGGATATTACTGGGCAAGTCACCTGCCGATGCATCATTTTAATGTATTATAATCATCACATAAAATAATAATAATAATTAGAATAGATGCATTTTATATAGCACTTTTCGCTACAAATAGAATCTCAAAGTCATTTAAAAACTATTTAACAAAACAAATGTAAGGATCTGGCAGTTCTGGGGCGATGGTCTTCCACTTCAACTTTAGTTGATAGGCAGTTCAGAAGGGTAGTATCTTGAGCGGCGGGAGCATTGATGGTGCTGCCAGGCAGGCAGGTATAAAACATCTGACACCAGCTCTTCCTCGGGCTATCGTAGTCTTCGACTTTCACAGCTCCTCCTTCGTAGGGAGGCTGGCTCGTCCACTACACAGAAGCGTAGCACCCACATAGACTCATTCATCCCAATACATGTAAGGGTTACAGACATGTTCTCTAGACCAGACCATCAGTTATCGGTTGGACTTCCTCTGGAATACTGTGAATAGTGTGGTATGTGAAGTCACACTACCACCACAGCTCTATGTTCCCCAGCTCCTTTTAGCCCGCTCTTAAGCGCTGTGTCCTTTATAGAGCTACGCCCTATAGCTTTTAAACTATACAATGACTGGTGTATGACATACTGGACACAACCCTCCATATTCCCTCTGCATTTGACAATCGCTGATATCATTTTATTAAAATGTCCCTTTGCTTTTCTATTTGCAATAATATACATTATGCTCATCAGCCTTGTCTCATAGACTAGATATAACATAGTAACGTAAATGTTTGGTATGGTTAAATATGACAGGTTAAATAAGTCAATAAACGAAAACTGGTTGGTTGGTCGGGTTGGAAGGATAGGCATATAACTGGAATGTCTAGCAACCCAAAGGTTACGTGTTCGAATGTCATCACGGACAACTTTAACATTTCAACGTATTAGCAACTTTGCTACTACTTACACATTTTTTGCTACTTTACAATTACTTAGCATGATATCTAACCCTTCCTCTAACCCTAACCTTAAATGCTAACTCTTAGCTAACATTAGCCACAATAAATTGAAATTTGTAACACATCAAACATTTTGCAAATTCATAATAAATCAACCAAAATTGCAATTAATATATACCATATGAAACATGTAATACTAAATGAAGTGTACTGGATTTATCTTTACTATGTTATGTCTATCCCTTATTTCAGGCTGTGCTCATACACTACCATAACATTTGAAGACTAACGATTGCGTTAAATAGTGGAACATTTCTGGATTGTCTGAACTCTGACACATTTGACACAACAGCTCAAATCAAATGTTATTGGTCGCATACACATATTTAGCAGATGTTATTGCGGGTGTAGCGAAATGCTTGTGTTCCTAGATCAAGCAGTGCAGTAACCTGTAACAATTCACAACAACACACACTGATCTAAAAGTAAAATAAATATTAGGACGAGCAATGTCAGAGTCTGAAGTATAAATAAATATAGTCTTAATTATAAATGTATAGACATAGACATTATGGATAGTATGTGAATAGAATATTTAGTATATCTGTAAAATACGTAGAATATAAAAGTATACATACAGCAATAGTTGAATAGGATGGCATTGACTCGAATACAGTATATACTGTACATATGAAATTAGCAAAACAGCATGTAAACATTATTAAAGTGACTAGTGTTCCATTGTTAAAGTGACCGGTGATTCCATGTCTATATACATAGGGCAGCAGCCTCTAAGGTGCAGGGTTGAGTAACCGAGTATTTGCCATCGAGTGACAGTGACTAAGTTCAGGGCAGGGTATTGGGTGGAGGCCAGCTAGTGATGGCTATTTAACAGTCTGATGGCCTTGAGATAGAGGCTGTTTTTCAGTCTCTCGGGCCCAGCTTTGATGCAACTGTACTGACCTCACCTTCTGAATGATAGCGAGGTGAACAGGCCGTGGCTCGAGTGGTTGATGTCCTTGATGATCTTTTTGGCCTTCCTGTGGCATCGGGTACTGTAGGTGTCCTGGAGGGAAGGCAGTGTGCCTCAGGTGATGCGTTGGGCAGACCGCACCACTCTCTGGAGAGCCCTGCGCTTGAGGGGGGTGCAGTTGCCATACCAGGCAGTGATACAGCCCGAGAGGATGCTCTCAATGGTGCATCTGTAAAAGTTTGTGAGGGTCTTAGGTGCCAAGTCGAATATATTCTGGTGAAGGCTGTTGCGCATCTGTTGGACATCTTGAACCAAGTGGGGACAGCAGACTGGGATACAGAGAGATTGAATATATCCGTAAACACTCCAGCCAGCTGGTCTGCGCATGATCTGAAGACGCGGCTAGGGATGCTGTCTGGGCCATCAGCCTTGCGAGGGTTAACAGGCTTAAATGTCTTAATCAGAATGAGAGCCCACAGTCCTTGGGAGTGGCCCACTTTGTTTGGACTGTGTTATCCTCAAAGTGGGTTGAAGAAGGTGTTTAGCTTGCCCGGGAGCAAGACGTCGGTGCTGCGACGTGGCTGGTTAACCCTTTGTAATTCGTGATTGTCTGTAGACCCTGCCATATACATCTTGTGTCTGAGCCGTTGAATTGTGACTCCACTTTGTCTCTGTACTGCCGTTTTGCCTGTTTGATTGCCTTACGGCAGGCATAACTGCACTGTTTGTATTTGACCATATTCCCAGTCACCTTGCCATGGTTAAATGAGGTGGTTTGCGCTTTTAGTTCCAGGAGAGTTCTTTATTCCTGTCTGCTCGATGTACAATACAGCTTGCCAAATGGATGGGGACAGTATATCCGGAGAAAGCCATGATTCCGTGAAACAGAGTATGTTACAATCCCTGATGTCTCTCTGGGAGAAGATCCTCGCCCTGAGCTCGTCTACTTTATTGTCCAGAGACTGAACTATAGCGAGTAGTATACTCAGAAGCGGTGGATGGTGTGCACGCCTCCTGGTCGGACTACAAGTCCCCTTCGAATACTTCTTTTCTGCCGTCGCCGTCTTGAAGCAGCCTCAAGTTCAATTGCCTTGGGGGGTACGAACAAAGGATCCAATTTGGGAAAGTCGTATTTCTGGTTGGAATGCTGGTGAGTTTCCGCCACTCTGGTATCGAAAAGTTTCTTCCGGCTGTAGGTAATAACACAAAAAGTTTCTGAGCTAATTATTATTATTTTTTATTTTTTTAACCTTTATTTAACTAGGCAAGTCAGTTAAGAACAAATTCTTATTTACAACGACGGCCTACCCTGGCCAAACCCGGATGACGCTGGGCTAATTGTGCGCCACCCTATGGGACTCCCAATCACGGCCAGATGTGATGCAGCCTGGATTCGAACCAGGTACTGCAGTGGCGTCTCTTGCACTGAGATGCAGAGTCTTAGACTTCTGCGCCACTCAGGAAATAAAAGGAAATAGTAAATAAAAAATATACTGCAAAGTTGCTTAGGAGCTAGAAGCAGAGATGCCATGTCTGTCCGCACCACCTTACTAGTGGCTCTTTGTGTAGTGAACAAAAATTACTATGGCTATTGTTGTTTGTCACAATAAAGGAAATTATAGTTCCACATTTCATTAAAGAGTGAAACAAACGGTGGTTCAATTGGCGGTTGGAACCGGTTCAGGGAACAGAACCTATAACTGGAAAATAACAACATTTTCAAGGAACAGAAACGGAACCAGGAACGAAAGTGATCCATACTGTTCCGGAACAGAACTATTATTTTAAAAGCATGCGAACCAGTAAATAATGTTATTTTACATTCCAGGCATTTTTTTTGTCCAACAAAAACATGCGACAAAGCGCTTACTCTGTCACTCAGAGACGTATTCAAATGTCTGCCTGCAAGCTGAAAATCTTTGCCAGTGTGTGCGTGTTTAGGCTACCTGCACCTCCCCCTCCGAAGCATAGGCTACTGTACTGACGTTACAAGCTTGATTCAGAAGATAGGGAGAGAGATTTTTAATTAGTTAGGGATGAAGGGATTCACTTTTTCAATGCTAATTAATGACACTATGGGCTTAGCTATCTCATTTCATGTTGAAGTTATTAACCTGTTTGGGCTGCAGGGGCAGTATTGAGTAGCCAGATAAAAGCTGCCCATTTCAAACGGCCTCGTACTCAATTCTTGCTCGTACAATATGCATATTATTATTACTATTGGATAGAAAACACTCTCTAGTTTCTAAAACCGTTTGAATTATATCTGTGAGTAAAACAGAACTCATTTGGCACAAACTTCCTGACCAGGAAGTGGAAAGTCTGAAATCTATGCTCTGTTCTAGGTCCTGCCTATAAATGGGCATGATACGTATTAGTATACATGCACGTCATACACCTTCCCCTAGATGTCAAGAGGCAGTGAGAGAAGAAATGGAGTGTTTATCTTGGTCTGAGGTGGAATAAATCCTCTTGGAATGACGTGTCACCCATTTCCTGTTTTCAGGAAGGCGCGAGAAGGAACCGGGGATTGCCTTCTGAAAAGCTGTCGTTATAGGCGACTACTATCTCCGGCTTTGATTTTATTTGATACATGTGACAATATCATCGTAAAGTATGTTTTTTCAATATAGTTTTATTAGATTATTGAAATTTATTCGGGACGTTAGGCGTGTTGCGTTGTGTGCCTTTGTTCAGGAAGGAGAGCTTCGCGCCACTTGGCTAGTGCGCTTGCTAATTCAAGAGGGAAAAAGGACGTTCTAAATCCAAACAACGATTGTTCTTGACAAAGGACCTCTTGTACAACATTCTGATGGAAGCTCATCAAAAGTAGGACCCATTTTATGATGCTATTTCATATATCTGTCGAACTGTGTACTATTAGTTTTGCGCCCAGGTTTTGGGCACTCGCTCGCCATAACGAAAGCCTTATGTCGTAATGAAGTTATTTTTAGAATTCTAACACGGCGATTGCATTAAGAACTAGTGTATCTATCATTTCCTATACAACATGTATTTTTTTGTTATGTTTATGAATAGTCATTTGGTCAGAATATGTGTGTCAGAAAAAGTGTCAGAAAAATATCCGGACGTTGTGGGAAAAATATGCTACTTTAGCACAATGTATAACCACTGATTTCAGCTCTAAATATGCACATTTTCGAACAAAACATAAGTGTATGTATAACCTGATGTTATAGGACTGTCATCTGATGAAGCTTATCAAGGTTAGTCAAAAATTATATATCTTTTGCTGGTTTGTTATGATCGCTAACCTTTGCTACTGGGGAATGGCTTGTGTTTCTGGCTATTGTGGTAAGCTAATATAACGCTATATTGTGTTTTCGCTGTAAAACACTTAATAAATCGGAAATAATGGCTGGAATCACAAGATGCCTGTCTTTCATTTGCTGTACACTATGTATTTTTCAGAAATGTTTTATGATGAGTATTTAGGTATTTGACGTTGGTGTCTGTAATTATTATGGCTGCTTTCGGTGCAATTTCTGATTGTAGCTGCAATGTAAACTATGATTTATACCTGAAATATGCACATTTTTCGAACAAAACATAGATTTATTGAATAACATGTTATAAGACTGTCATCTGATGAAGTTGTTTGTTGGTTAGTTTGGTTGGTTCTTGGTTAGTTAGGTTGGCTTTGTGCATGCTACCTGTGCTGTGAAAAATGTCTGTCCTTTTTTGTATTTGGTGGTGAGCTAACATAAATATACGTGCTGTTTTCGCTGTAAAACATTTAAAAAATCGGACATGTTGACTGGATTCACAAGATGTGTACCTTTCATTTGCTGTATTGGACTTGTTAATGAGTGAAAGTTAAATATTTCTAAAAAATATATTTTGAATTTCGCGCCCTGCACTTGAAGTGGCTGTTGTCATATTGTGGCCAGCCTCGGGCTTGGCGGCTCCTGACTGGCTGGCGGCTCTGGCAGCTCTTGACTGGCTGGCGGCTCTGGCGGCTCCTGACTGGCTGGCGGCTCTGGCGGCTCCTGACTGGCTGGCGGCTCTGGCAGCTCCTGACTGGCTGGCGGCTCTGGCAGCTCCTGACTGGCTGGCGGCTCTGGCTGCTCCTGACTGGCTGGCGGCTCTGGCGGCTCCTGACTGGCTGGCGGCTCTGGCGGCTCCTGACTGGCTGGCGGCTCTAGCGGCTCCTGACTGGCTGGCGGCTCTAGCGGCTCCTGACTGACGGACGGCTCTAGCGGCTCCTGACTGACGGACGGCTCTAGCGGCTCCTGACTGACGGATGGCTCAGATGGCGCTGGGCAGACGGATGGCCCAGATGGCGCTGGGCAGACGGATGGCACAGATGGCGCTGGGCAGACGGATGGCTCAGATGGCGCTGGGCAGACGGATGGCTCAGATGGCGCTGGGCAGACGGATGGCTCAGATGGCGCTGGGCAGACGGATGGCTCAGACGGCGCTGGGCAGACGGATAGCTCAGACGGCGCTGGGCAGGCAGGCAGCTCAGACGGCGCTGGGCAGGCGAGCAGTGCAGGCGGCGTTGAGCAGACGAGCAGTGCAGGCGGCGTTGGGCAGACGGCCGACTCTGACCTGCTGAGGCGCACAGTAGGCCTGGTGCGTGGTGCCGGAACTGGTGGTACCGGACTGGAGACACACACCTCAAGGCTAGTGCGGGGAGCAGGAAAAGGGCACACTGGACTCTCAAAGCGCACTATAGGCCTGGTGCGTGGTACCGGCACTGGTGGTACCGGGCTGAGGGCACGCACCTCAGGGCGAGTGCGGGGAGAAGAAACAGTGCGTACAGGGCTCTGGAGACGCACAGGAGGCCATAGGGCGAGTGCGTGGAGGAGGAACAGGGCTCTGGAGACACACTGGAAGCCTGGTGCGTGGTGTAGGCACTGGTGGTACTGGGCTGGGGCGGGGAGGTGGCGCCGGATATACCGGACCGTGCAGGCGTACTGGCTCCCTTGAGCACCGAGCCTGCCCAACCTTACCTGGTTGAATGCTCCCCGTAGCCCGTCCAATGCGGGGAGGTGGAATAACCCGCACTGGGCTGTGTAGGCGAACCGGGGACACCATTCGTAAGGCTGGTGCCATGTACACCGGCCCGAGGAGACGTACTGGAGGCCAGATATGTTGAGCCGGCTTCATGGCACTTGGCTCAATGCTCAATCTAGCCCGCCCAGTGCGGGGAGGTGGAATAACCCGCACCGGGCTATGCACACGTACAGAAGACACCGTGCGCTCTTCCGCATAACACGGTGTCTGCCCGTACTCCCGCTCTCCACGGTAAGCATGGGAAGTGGGCGCAGGTTTCCTACCTGCCTTCGCCACACTACCCTTTAGCCCCCCCCAAGAATTTTTTGGGATTTCTTCTCGGGTTTCCGTGCTAGCCGCGTACCTTCATAACACCGGTTCCTCTCTCCGGTTGCCTCCAGCTGTTCCCATGGGAGGCGATCCTTTCCAACCTTAGCCCAGGGTCCTTTACCGTTCATAATTTCCTCCCATGTCCATTCCTCCTGGTACCGCTGCTGCTGTCGCTGCTGCCCGTTTCCACGCTGCTTAGGTGGGTGTTAGGTGGGTGGTTCTGTAACGGTTTTCTTCCTGGGATGAAGGAGAGGACCAAAATGCAGCGCGGCTAGTGTTCAACATGATTTAATAAAGAAGAGACAATAACGTGAACACTATACAAAATACAAAATAACAAATGTGAAAACCGAGACAGTCCTATCTGGTGCAGAACACAAAGACAGAAGGCAACCACCCACAATCCCCAACACAAAACAAGCCACCTATATATGATTCTCAATCAGGGACAACGATTGACAGCTGCCTCTGATTGAGAACCATATTAGGCTGAACACAGAAACAGACAAACTAGACACACAACATAGAATGCCCACCCAGCTCACGTCCTGACCAACACTAAAACAAGCACAACACATAAGAACTCTGGTCAGGACGTTACAGCCTGGTCTAGCCGCATTGATTGGTGAAGTAATTTAATGAGCTAAATGTTTTAAAAAACTGTTGATTCCACAGGTTAAAAAAGGAACTGAAAGGAAAGATATGAACCGGTAAAAAAAATGGGTTTGAACTGGTTCAGAACCTTGTTTTGCTGGGTTGAACAGTAGAACGGAACAATTTTTTTTTTTGGGGGGGGGGGGGGGGTCTGTTCCGAACTAAACAATTGTAAAATGATTCCAACCCCTGGTTTCAATAGATCACCTTTGTAGCCTATTGTAAACATACATTTTTGTATAGAGGTGTTTGGTAGAGTTTTTATAAGACTAGAATAGATGAAGAATAAAACTGATTAAAATACACTGCTCAAAAACATAAAGGGAACACTTAAACAATACAATGTAACTCCAAGTCAATCACACTTCTGTGAAATCAAGCTGTCCACTTAGGAAGCAACACTGATTGACAATAAATTGCACATGCTGTTGTGCAAATGGAATAGACAACAGGTGGAAATTATAGGCAATTAGCAAGACACCCCCAATAAAGGAGTGGTTCTGCAGGTGGTGACCACAGACCACTTCTCAGTTCCTATGCTTCCTGGCTGATGTTTTGGTCACTTTTGAATGCTGGCGGTGCTTTCACTCTAGTGGTAGCATGAGACGGAGTCTACAACCCACACAAGTGGCTCAGGTAGTGCAGCTCATCCAGGATGGCACATCAATGCGAGCTGTGGCAAGAAGGTTTGCTGTGTCTGTCAGCGTAGTGTCCAGAGCATGGAGGCGCTACCAGGAGACAGGCCAGTACATCAGGAGACGTGGAGGAGGCCGTAGGAGGGCAACAACCCAGCAGCAGGACCGCTACCTCCGCCTTTGTGCAAGGAGGAGCAGGAGGAGCACTGCCAGAGCCCTGCAAAATGACCTACAGCAGGCCACAAATGTGCATGTGTCTGCTCAAATGGTCAGAAACAGACTCCATGAGTGTGGTATGAGGGCCCGACGTCCACAGGTGGGGGTTGTGCTTACAGCCCAACACCGTGCAGGACGTTTGGCATTTGCCAGAGAACACCAAGATTGGCAAATTCGCCACTGGCGCCCTGTGCTCTTCACAGATGAAAGCAGGTTCACACTGAGCACATGTGACAGATGTGACAGAGTCTGGAGACGCCGTGGAGAACGTTCTGCTGCCTGCAACATCCTCCAGCATGACCGGTTTGGCGGTGGGTCAGTCATGGTGTGGGGTGGCATTTCTTTGGGGGGCCGCACAGCCCTCCATGTGCTCGCCAGAGGTAGCCTGACTGCCATTAGGTACCGAGATGAGATCCTCAGACCCCTTGTGAGACCATATGCTGGTGCGGTTGGCCCTGGGTTCCTCCTAATGCAAGACAATGCTAGACCTCATGTGGCTGGAGTGTGTCAGCAGTTCCTGCAAGAGGAAGGCATTGATGCTATGGACTGGCCCGCCCGTTCCCCAGACCTGAATCCAAGTGAGCACATCTGGGACATCATGTCTCGCTCCATCCACCAACGCCACGTTGCACCACAGACTGTCCAGGAGTTGGCGGATGCTTTAGTCCAGGTCTGGGAGGAGATCCCTCAGGAGACCATCCGCCACCTCATCAGGAGCATGCCCAGGCGTTGTAGGGAGGTCATACAGGCACGTGGAGGCCACACACACTACTGAGCCTCATTTTGACTTGTTTTAAGGACATTACATCAAAGTTGGATCAGCCTGTAGTGTGGTTTTCCACTTTAATTTTGAGTGTGACTCCAAATCCAGACCTCCATGGGTTGATAAATTTGATTTCCATTGATAATTTTTGTGTGATTTTGTTGTCAGCACATTCAACTATGTAAAGAAAAAAGTATTTAATAAGAATATTTCATTCATTCAGATCTAGGATGTGTTATTTTAGTGTTCCCTTTATTTTTTTGAGCAGTGTACTACAATGCATGCCTTCTACAGTAGTTCATTATTTGAGTGCTTATTCTTCAAAGGAAAAAATGTCAGAGCATTAAAAATCAATGGGTCAAAGACGCCGGGGATTCGGGACTACTTTCAGAAAGTATGCGCCACCATATCAGAGCCTTCTCCATCTGTTGCTCCTGCCCTCCTCATGTGAACACCACCCGTATTGCCCGTGGTGCTCCAATGTCTTCATGTCCCTCTCACATTAGGCCAAAAAAACACAACAGATGGCTTGTGGGAACTCACACATCTCCAAAAAGTGGAACGGCACCCCCCACAGCAATAATGGGCGCTGAAAGATTTAAGAGCCCCGATAATAAGTCCAGTACAAAATCCAGCTAGTTACCACTCTGCAGAGATGCCTCCAGGGCAAGATTCATTACAATAAATGCCGACCTGCGGATCAGACTCAGATGGAAGTACTAATATATTTACCTCGCACATGACCTTCATATGTACCAAAGCTCAGAGGCACCGTGTGTGTATACATGCCCTGTGAATAAACAACAAGTAGGATCACTGATCCATTGAATGTTTAAGACAGAAAAATCTGTTGCGGAGAAATATGTGTGATAGTTCAAAAAACAGAGTATATAGCCATCTCAATTTGAGTCTGATTGGAAACTGCTTCAGATTTTCACATAATACATCACTCTAAATATCTGGGTTTATGTATGTGGCCCTATTATTTCAGTTGGGATAAGAGAGGACAAAAGCTGCTCCAAAGGATCCTCTATTACCGCTCAAACAACAACTGCTTTAAAATGTTGACTGAAAATGAGTCTCTCACATAAAACAGCCCCTTTATGTTTCATATAATATTTTCCCATTCCTGTGACATCAGTAGATCCCCAAAATATGCATCTGTCAGTAAATGGTTCTCTTCCACCATGTGAAACATGGAGTGACTCAAGTCCAAAGCTCTGATGAGATCAAGCCCGAAATACTGCATAACGCTTCTCGGTGAAATGTATCACACAATCGTTAGTTTATCTGAGCGCTTTCTCTGCTGCTCCTTGGAGCTTACAATCTCTCCAATATCATTGCATTAATGGCGCTTTTGTGAGGTTATGTTTGCTTCATCCAGGTTGAAATCCCTATTGTTCTCTCAACCTTGACCATTTTCTATGTCAGGCAATGAATTCAAAATGAATCTTGTGTATTTAAACCATACACTAACAATAAACATATAATAATTAAAACATATATTCCCTATAACGAATACATCTTCTAGTGACCACCCTTTCAGTAATATTGTGATTGTTGGCTTACCTAAAATAATGTCAGTGACAACTTGTCCCAGACTTTGTTCGATGATGAGTTACTGTAATCTTAATCTGTAATCACATTCTCTATGATATCCTTCATCCCAGAGTGTCCATTTTCCCATGCACTGTGTCAGCTCTCAAGGATCTGTAGATCTGTGTGAACTGAAGGGT
Source organism: Salvelinus namaycush (assembly GCF_016432855.1). Taxonomy (NCBI): domain Eukaryota; kingdom Metazoa; phylum Chordata; class Actinopteri; order Salmoniformes; family Salmonidae; genus Salvelinus; species Salvelinus namaycush. Next base: position 26,734,705 of record NC_052340.1, on the reverse strand, counting down.
ACTTAGAGGAGGGTTTTAAGGGATACCTGGGGCCATCGTTAGCTCTTGCCGCTGTAGGCTGCGTCTCTATGGTCCTGCCCCTCCAGGTGCTGACATGTTAGTCTGAGACCCAAACTAACCATGGGCAGGGGCCTCCCTGTGTTGCTCTGGCCTGACAGGAGTATCAACCCCTGGGCTGGGTGACCTAGTTGAGCTCCTCAGAGAGCCAGGCTGCTCACACTGCTCTGAGGAGGGAGGCCGAGCCGAGGTGGTGGTGCTGGGTTTTAATCTTCACAACAGACGCTGTCTCATCTCTGAAGCAGACACACACTTCCCTTCTTTCTGGGTCTCTCTGTAAACAAACTGCTTGACATGTTCATGGAAAAATTATGTTATGAATAATGACAACAAGGATAATCCTTGACAATTATTGCTATTACCTTAGCTCTTTAAATCTGATTTTAGTGTGTACATACTGACAGCTTGTCATAACGTTTGAGATGAGTCTTAGAATACACTGTGCATCCACAATATTTTTCCATCCAATGGTGCCAATGTGCATAGTCGGGTGCTGGCGCCCATATGTTTGTGTGTCTGCGCACACGTGTTTGATTGTGCAGTCAGTCGTGTGTATGCTTTATTTGCGACACAATTACAGTTCTTCCAGAAATAATACATTGATTTATGCCAAAATGTTGGGTTTGTCCAACATATGCTCTGTTATGCAATAATTCTGAGCATTTCCCTCAAAAAATCCACAGATATATTGGGGATGGGGAATTCTGAAAGTGAAGTCATACATGTAGCAGGGTGAAAATGGGGTTGGGGGCTGTGTAATAAAACAGCCTTCAGTAGTGGTAGGGGGATTTACATACAGTATGGTTAACTGGCTGGATCATTCACAGAGAAACAGTGTGCATAACAAGGACCCTCTCATGTAAAAGGTAAAAATAAATGAGAGGAAAAGGAGAAAGCTTCCAGAAAGGAGTGAGGTGGGAATAGATGAGGAATACGCTCAGCTCACCATGTTTCCTTCCTTTCTCTGCCTGCCTCTCACTATCCCCCCTCCCTGTTCCCTCTCTCTCTCTCTCTGCTGCAGCCCACCCTGCTCTGAGCCTTAATGGTACATGCCATTAGCGAGACCGTCTCTACTAGGGGAGGGGGGTCTTTGCCTCGGCTAAGAGGCTACTTTAGTCCCACATAAACACATTCACAGATGTCTCTACACGCGAAGAGCCATCTCCCCCGTTACGACAGCACAGCACAGTCTGCCTCTAAGACAACCGCCGAGTCGCGGCAACAGAGACAGAGATAGACAGAGAGAGAGGAAAAAAGAGGGAGGGACAGATAGAGAGTGGAGAAGGACGACCACGGAGCAAAACACATCACCGTCTCTCTCTGACATCCCCCCTTGCTTGCGTGTATCTGTGTGTGAGCCTGAGCTGAGGAGAGGACAGAAAATTAAGCCGGGGAAATTCTCCCTCTCTCGTTTATTTTCCCTCTTTTCTCCATCCATCATCCAAGGATTGAATACCGGTGTCATCTGCCACAGAGGGATCAAATAAAGGGATGCTTTGAATGCTGTCTCTGTATATGACAAGTCACACAGAGAAGCAGAAAGAGGCAAAACAAGCCGGGGCAAAACCAGGATTTTGATAATGAACGGGAGTCCTTCCGCAGCATGTGTTAGGAATAGCAGTCCATCACTGAAGCCCACGGTAAATAATATTTATGTCTCTCTCTCTCTCTCTCCATGCTTGATTACACCCTTCAGTAGAAATGCAAAGAGGTGCTTGCAGCAGGAGCACAAACAGAGACATAATGAAGATTAAAAATGTTTCATGCTGATAAAGATCCTAACATGAAGGAAGATTGCCATCTTTGTCCTGAGTCCCTCCCTGTATGCATGTAGCTGTAGCATCATTGTGGAAGTGTTGGAGATTTAAGCCATCCATATTGTATGCAGTAGACTACAGAGCCATGAGGGTAGTCTGAAGGAGCAGGGAATCTGATGGTGGCCTGACTGACTGACTGACATGAGGAATCACTGATAATCCCCATCATCATGTTCCTTCCTGCTCAAATAGCAGGAGACAGCAAGAGCACATGGAGAGCTTTCATCGGCTACCGTCAATCAAACTGACAATTTGACTAAAAATCTTTGTTTGTTGCTGAGGGTCTTGTTATAGTGTGTCTTTGAATTGGTGGTCTAGCATGTCCAATAAGATGTATTCATTTTTGTTACATATGTACGTAAAATAATGTATTTCCCATTGAGGACTGTGTGCAGTATCACAGTACAGTATGCAATTACACAGTGAGTGTACAAACACATTAAGAGGAAGAATGCACTGCTTGTTTTCTGTACCCTCGACCGTCAGGCAACACAGTTTCCCTGGCGACTCAGGGGAACCCTTCACCACTAACAAAAAATAACAAGTGTGTCCAAAGAAACAAAAAGGGCATTGGCTTAGAAAAACCAACTTAAGGCAAACGTATAGGTTATTTCTGGAGAGAGGGTTGTATTTTCTCATTTTCGACAGGTACTCTACCCTTGCAACTCCTTGGGCTTTGATGCAGTTTCTGTGTTTGCTTCCTTGTCAGACACAGGTGTCGGTGTACTAACACTGTACTACCAGTCGCTTATATACTAACACAGTGGATTATGTACTAACACAGTGGATGTGTAGGGGAGACCAGGGCACAATGTAACACTTTAGGCTTTTTCTTATTTTGAAAATATTATTTGAGGTACTGTAGATTCATAATATTTTTATTCAAACAACGCACATATCTTAGCTAACATAACACACAGCAACAAAACTGATATTTGGTTAAAAAATACACTATACAGTATGGACCAAAAATATTATTATTTTATCTGTTAGGGATGTACAGTACCAGTCAAAAGTTTGGACCCACCTTCTCATTCAAGATTTTTTCTTTATTTTTACAATTTTATACATTGTAGAATAATAGTGAAGACATCAAAACTATGAAATAACACATATGGAATCATGTAGTAAACAAAAAAGTGTAAAACAAATCAAAATAGATTTTATATTTGAGATTCTTCCAAGTAGCTACCCTTTGCCTTGATGACAGCTTTGTTGTTTCCTGGCATATCATGTTGTTTCCTGGCATACCCATGTTGTTTCCTGTCATATCCATGTTGTTTCCTGTCATATCATGTTGTTTCCTGGCATACCCATGTTGTTTCCTGTCATATTCATGTTGTTTCCTGTCATATCCATGTTGTTTCTTGGTATATCCATGTTGTTTCCTGGCATATCTATGCTGTTTCCTGTCATATCCATATTGTTTCCTGGTATATCCATGTTGTTTCCTGGTATACCTGTGCTGTTTCCTGGCATATCATGTTGTTTCCTGGCATATCCATGTTGTTTCCTGGTATATCCATGTTTCCTGGCATATCATGCTGTTTCCTGGCATATCCATGTTGTTTCCTGGTATATCCATGTTGTTTCCTGGTATATCTGTGCTGTTTCCTGGCATATCATGTTGTTTCCAGGCGTATCATGTTGTTTCCTGGCGTATCATGCTGTTTCCTGGCATATCCATGTTGTTTCCTGGCATATCCATGTTGTTTCCTGGCATATCCATGTTGTTTCCTGGCATATCCATGTTGTTTCCTGGCATATCCATGCTGTTTCCTGGCATATCCATGCTGTTTCCTGGCATATCATGATGTTTCCAGGCGTATCATGATGTTTCCTGGCATATCCATGTTGTTTCCTGGCATATCCATGTTGTTTCCTGGCATATCCATCTTGTTTCCTGGCATATCCATGTTGTTTCCTGACATATCCATGTTGTTTCCTGGCATATCCATGTTGTTTCCTGGCATATCCATGTTGTTTCCTGGCATATCCATGTTGTTTCCTGGCATATCCATGTTGTTTCCTGGTATATCCATGTTGTTTCCTGGCATATCATGTTGTTTCCTGGTATATCCATGTTGTTTCCTGGCATATAATGTTGTTTTCTGGCACATCCATGGTGTTTGCTGGCATATCATGTTGTTTCCAGTCATATCCATGTTGTTTTCTGGCACATCCATGTTGTTTCCTGGCTTATCCATGTTTCCTGGCATATGCATGTTGTTTCCTTGCATACAGTTGAAGTCGGATGTTTACATACACCTTTACCAAATACATTTAAACTCAGTTTTTCACAATTCCTGACATTTAATCCTAGTAAAAATTCCCTGTCTTAGGTCAGTTAGGATCACCACTATTTTAAGAATGTGAAATGTCAGAATAATAGTAGAGAGAATGATTTATTTCAGCTTTTATTTATTTATTCACATTCCCAGTTGGTCAGCAGTTTACATACACTCAATTAGTATTTGGTAGCATTGCCTTTAAATTGTTTAACTTGGGTCAAACGTTTCGGGTAGCCTTCCACAAGCTTCCCACAATAAGTTGGGTGAAGTTTGGCCCATTCCTCCTGACAGAGCTGGTGTAACTGAGTCAGGTTTGTAGGCCTCCTTGCTCGCACACGCTTTTTCAGTTCTGCCCACAAATATTCTATAGGATTTAGGTCAGGGCTTTGTGATGTTCACTCCTTAAACCATGTTGCCACAACTTTGGAAGTATGCTTGGGGTCATTGTCCATTTGGAAGACCCATTTGCGACCAAGCTGTAACTTCCTGACTGATATCTTGACACTTTGCTTCAATATATCCATATACTTTTCCTGCCTCATGATTCCATCTATTTTGTGAAGTGCACCAGTCCCTCCTGCAGCAAAGCACCCCCACAACATGATGCTGCCACCCCTGTGCTTCACGGTTGGGATGTTGTTCTTCGGCTTGCAAGCCTCCCCCTTTTTCCTCCAAACATAATGATGGTCCTTATGGCCAAACAGTTCTATTTTTATTTCATCAGACCAGAGGACGTTTCTCCAAAAAGTACGATCTTTGTCCCCATGTGCAGTTGCAAACCGTAGTCAAAAAATGTTATGCCGGTTTTGGAGCAGTGGCTTCTTCCTTGCTGAGCAGCCTTTCAGGTTATGTCGATATAAGACTCGTTTTACTGTGGATATAGATACTTTTGTACCTGTTTCCTCCAGCATCTTCACAAGGTCCTTTGATATTGTTCTGGGATTTATTTGCACTTTCGCACCAAAGTACGTTCATCTCTAGGAGACAGAACGCGTCTCCTTCCTGAGCGGTATGACGGCTGCGTGGTCCCATGGTGTTTATACTTGCGTACTATTGTTTGTACCGATGAAGGTGGTACCTTCAGGCGATGAACCAGATTCGTGGAGATCTACAATTTTTTTTCTGAGGTCTTGGCTAATTTCTTTTGATTTGCCCATGATGTCAAGCAAAGAGGCACTGAGTTTGAAGGTAGGCCTTGAAATACATCCACCGGTACACCTCCAATTGACGCAAATGATGTCAATTATCCTATCAGAAGCTTCTAAAGCCATTACATCATTTTCTGGAATTTTCCAAGCTGTTTAATAAAGGCTCAGTAAACTTAGTGTATGTAAACTTCTAACCCACTGGAATTGTGATACTGTGAATTATAAGTGAAATAATCTGTCTGTAAACAATTGTTGGAAAAATGACTTGTGTCATGCACAAAGTAGATGTCCTAAACGACTTGCCAAAACTATAGTTTGTTAACAAGAAATTAGTGGAGTGGTTGAAAAACGAGTTTTAATGACTCCAACCTAAGTGTATTTAAACTTCCGACTTCAACTGTATATATGTTGTTTCCTGAGGTATTCTGTTGTTTCCTGGCATGAGGCAGCCCAACACCTAGCTGTTCTCTCACCTGGGTAACAGTGTGCTTATACCATTCTCTCTCTCTCTGACTCTCTCTCTGTCTGTTTGCTTGTCTGTGTGAGCCTGGACATATTTAGCCCCTGCTCCAGTCCAACTATGTCAGCAAATAGCACCTAGATCTAATTTATTGAACAGAGCCTGTCATTGGATTATGTGTCATACAGTACCCCTTGGGACCAACAGTACATAGTGTAGACTGCTGATGGTAAGAAATACACATAAAACTGTCAGCCCTAACTCATGGGTTAACATTTATATCACCGCCAGGCCAGAGTTAGAGGAGAAAAGACTTCGCCACTGTAGCCAAAACTTTGCAAGACAGTTTTAAAAAGAGATTGTCCGAGTTCTAGAGCTAAGGAAAAGTAAGAGCAGCATGTGGCTGCTTGTAAAGACCATCTACTTCCATTCTGACTGCACTGATATGAGTATTCAACCTTGTTCCACTGGGTGCAATTCACAACTCTTTTGATGTCAGCTCAAAACATGTTGTTTTGCTGTTTGAACGCAGTAGTGGTTTCCACAGATCCAGGGAGCTTTACCATCTTAAGGCAACGTGTGGAAAGGGTACAGGAGCAAGGAAAGCATAATGTTGCTCTCTTCACACACACCTGCCCCATTTCTAAGAGAGAAACTCTCCCCTCAGTCTGCATCCATCCTCTCCCAGACTGGGCAACAGTAAAACCAGGGCAGACTTGCCACCAGTGGCATGCCACCTTTCCATTCAGATTACAGAGCTAGAGGAATTTTGCTGTACAGAAGTCGAGTGTAAAGTGATTCACAGGGGCTCTCCCTTTACCCTGCAAATCTCCATGCAATTAATATTAACCACAGCGATTGTTCCCAGAGTGACGTCAGCGTGGCCAGACCCCTTTGTGCTACATTATTCATTCACTCAGAGCTGCCACCACCAGTTACATGCCGACATCAGGGAGGGATGGAGCAAGGGACGGAGAGAGGAAGGGAAGGAGGGATTACTTTACTCCACTCTCCACTTCCTATCTGGCCACCAGTCTCCACTGGCCTTTTAATAAACAGCTGAAAAGCAAACTTAGAATAAAATGTACTCTGCAAAACAAGCTGTCAGGCCTCGAGCTGTAGGAGGATGTTGTGGCTCCATGGGGCATTGTGCTTGCTGCTTGTGTTTGTCTGCTGGCTGCCCACCAAGAGAAGAGAATCTGTACTCTGCTCTATCGTACCCTTCTATCTCCTCCTCCTCCCCTCTCTCCCTCTCCCTTTCCCCTTCTCCCCCTATCTCCCTTCTCTCCCTCCCCTCTCTACCTCTCCCCCCTCCAGAAAGCCCTTTACCTCCATAGACAGCAGCTGTGCCCCTGCTGTTATTGCTGCTGTTACTGCTGCTGTTACTGCTGTTGTTATTGCTGCTGTTATTGCTGCTGTTATTGCTGTTGTTATTGCTGCTGTTATTGCTGCTGTTATTGCTGTTGTTATTGCTGTTGTTATTCCAACTGTTATTGCTGCTGTTATTCCTGCTGTTATTGCTGTTGTTATTCCAACTGTTATTGCTGCTGTTATTGCTGCTGTTATTGCTGCTGTTATTGCTGTTGTTATTCCAACTGTTATTGCTGTTGTTATTGCTGCTGTTATTGCTGCTGTTATTGCTGTTGTTATTCCAACTGTTATTGCTGTTGTTATTCCAACTGTTATTGCTGTTGTTATTGCTGCTGTTATTGCTGCTGTTATTGCTGTTGTTATTCCAACTGTTATTGCTGTTGTTATTGCTGCTGTTATTGCTGCTGTTATTGCTGCTGTTATTGCTGCTGTTATTGCTGTTGTTATTGCTGCTGTTATTGCTGCTGTTATTGCTGTTGTTATTGCTGCTGTTATTGCTGTTGTTATTGCTGTTGTTATTGCTGCTGTTATTGCTGCTGTTATTGCTGTTGTTATTGCTGCTGTTATTGCTGTTGTTATTGCTGTTGTTATTGCTGCTGTTATTGCTGCTGTTATTGCTGTTGTTATTGCTGCTGTTATTGCTGTTGTTATTGCTGTTGTTATTGCTGCTGTTATTGCTGCTGTTATTGCTGTTGTTATTGCTGCTGTTATTGCTGTTGTTATTGCTGTTGTTATTGCTGCTGTTATTGCTGCTGTTATTGCTGTTGTTATTGCTGCTGTTATTGCTGCTGTTATTGCTGCTGTTATTGCTGTTGTTATTGCTGTTGTTATTGCTGTTGTTATTGCTGCTGTTATTGCTGCTGTTATTGCTGTTGTTATTGCTGCTGTTATTGCTGTTGTTATTGCTGTTGTTATTGCTGCTGTTATTGCTGCTGTTATTGCTGTTGTTATTGCTGTTGTTATTGCTGTTGTTATTGCTGCTGTTATTGCTGTTGTTATTGCTGCTGTTATTGCTGCTGTTATTGCTGCTGTTACTGCTGCTGTTACTGCTGTTGTTACTGCTGTTGTTACTGCTGTTGTTACTGCTGCTGTTATTGCTGCTGTTATTGCTGCTGTTATTGCTGCTGTTATTGCTGCTGTTACTGCTGCTGTTACTGCTGTTGTTACTGCTGTTGTTATTGCTGCTGTTACTGCTGTTGTTATTGCTGTTGTTACTGCTGTTGTTACTGCTGCTGTTACTGCTGTTGTTACTGCTGCTGTTATTGCTGTTGTTACTGCTGTTGTTACTGCTGCTGTTACTGCTGCTGTTACTGCTGCTGTTATTGCTGTTGTTATTGCTGTTGTTATTGCTGCTGTTATTGCTGTTGTTATTGCTGTTGTTATTGCTGCTGTTATTGCTGTTGTTATTCCAACTGTTATTGCTGTTGTTATTGCTGTTGTTATTGCTGCTGTTGTTATTGCTGCTGTTATTGCTGCTGTTATTGCTGTTGTTATTGCTGCTGTTATTGCTGTTGTTATTGCTGTTGTTATTGCTGCTGTTATTGCTGTTGTTATTGCTGCTGGGGGGCAGACCAGAGCATTTTCAGCTCGAGTTCCAAATCTTACCCCTCCATGTAGGGCCTGTGTACTGTATGGCATGATCACTCACGCTTCTGTATCAGGTGTGATTCGCCCCCCACTAACACTGATCAAGCTCGCTGGATATTGTTTACCACAGCAGCCAATGAGGCTGATCCATTCATACATGTCTCACCTTTTTCTTAATGGATTTTGGCAGCCAGGTATTTTATGCATAATCGCATTATGCTGATTTTGTGTTTGCACTTGGATCTCCCCTTGGGGCTGTGTTAGCAGAGGAGAGGACGGATAGGGGGTATTAGGTACAGCTGGCAATGTAGTATCAGTAATGTTCACATCTATCAGGCCTGTCTGCCTGTCTGTTGGAGATTAGCAGCAGCTCCACATGAGAGGCACATGCAGACACACACAATCACTGACACACACACACACACACACACACACACACACAGAACATTGAGTCAGAGGCATATCACCATCACAAACACATGAATAATAGCTGAGTAGCTATGGGCAGAGTAATAAGTGCAGCCCCTGACCCCTGACTCCAGCACCTGCCCCACTGCACCCCTGTATGTTGCTGTCACACTGTATTCTGCCTACATGGGAGAGGAGAGGATGGCGCGGTAGCATGGCTGTGTTTTCTCCTAAATTCCACAGCAGTCTACTGCCTAAGTGTTACTCCAACACTGACATAACAGAAGTGTTTATGTTGCACCCATCTTTCCTTCTTACAGAATGACCTCAACCTGTAATTTAGGTGGTAGTCTCACAGCTTGTGTCACAGGCTGTAGAGTGCTCCTCTCAACGGGGAGCTTAGAGAAGAATATAGGCTGCAACGTGCAGGACTAGACTGCTGACAGGCTGACAGTATGGTACAGTAGGTTAGTGAGGAGGCTAGCTGCGAGGATCCCTTAATGTATCGACAAAGACAGCCTGTTCTGTTCTATGGTCTTGATGACGTTGTCTAACATGGGCAGCTTACATTGTCTCTGTCCCATACCATTGTACAGAAAGCTTTGCATTCTGCGCTGAATTCTAATACGCTTTGCAGGCAGATATTGTGTAAAGAAGGAGCACTATGAGCGCCTAGAAGGCTTGTAGATCATTAACACACATCATGTCATTTTAAAACATCCTTGCTGTGATAACTCAGATTAAACCGTAATAATGGCAACAGCGGACCACAATAAGCCCTGGAATACACACACATCCCTCAATAACACTGGGGACAAAAGCCAAGGGCCATGCCATAAATCCATCAGATTTAACAAAGAATTAGGCGCCATTTTCTGACTAAATGGATGGAGGGAGAAAAAGCCAATGACCTTTCAAGACAATACAGAGGAAAAACAAATCACACTCTACAATGGCCTCGTGCAGAAACCTCCACCCCTATAGAGAGACCCTGGCGAGCCAGAGCCAGAGCCACACAGAAATGCCCCAGTGACAGGATACATACAGACAGTGGTGAACCATGGCTATTGGACCTCTAGGCCTTAAGATAGGGGGGGGGGGGGGGGCTTTGAACACATTGTACCAAACTCAAATATCATGAAAGAAAAAAAACAGAAACATAGCATCACTTAATGCGCCCAACTGAATCAAACAGGTCTGAGGCTGAGCCACGGTTTGGGCTGCAGCACCCGCACGGATAATGCTACCAGCAACAACAACAACAACTACACTCCTTACACAATACCATCACTATCACCAAAAGCAACAACAGTGACACAAAGGATGTGAATGTTACAGGCTCCTTAATGCTGAAAGGACAGCGATCGTAGTATGAGAGCTCGCTTTTTGGAAAACACATAGGGCCGACAGAAAGACAGCAGTCACACACAGCATGATGTTAATGATAAGCAGTCCATTCACTCAGATATAATAAACCAGTAGGTCCCAGTCATAAGGATACAAAAACACAACCATTAGGCTAAGCATTTCCTAATCGAAATGTACAACTATTACTTCCCGTTGCAAACATCTTTTTCACATTCAGCAATCAGCACACAAAGTAACTGGTGACCTAAAGTTTAAATGCAACAAGGTTTCACACACAAGTTATTTTCAAAGAGATGGCTAATAATAGCAAGTGAGCTGCAATAGAAAACACAGTTCCACTCAACAGATGATGACAATTTAAACTTAACTTGTTGAAAATTAATCTTGAAATGGGCGAAGCTAACAAATTAGAAACAACATCCTCGCTAGCTAGACCGCGGGAACACTACTGCTCGCATTAGCTTTTGTTAAAACGGTCCCACCCATTACAAGTCAAAATGTGATTGGTTGATTCCACTGTCACTCCAAAATTCTGCCTTAATAGATGAGTTAGCTGACAACGCCACGAAAACGATGCGCGCGCGTCGATGGGGAAGAAGTCCGTGGGCTGTTATGATTCTGGATGGTCAGATAGCTCGCAACAATGACAAGAAGCTGTAATGTGGGAAATCCTTGGTGGCTCGTTTCAGCTTGTTGTATCTTGTTATTGATGCCATGTCTTGTTTTGACTCGTCACACCTATGCTAATATGGCTAAAATTCACTAACCAACAACTGTAATGATGTATTTGAGAGACAACAAGTGCTCATTGTGCAAATGTATTTCTGTTTTTCAGTAAAGATTTGGAGAGGAAATATAGTTTACATGTTGTCAACAATCATTTCATTCTAAGGCAACCCCTGCCTGTTTTTCTCCACGATTGTGCACAAATCAGTTTTGTTGCTAAACAACCCACCCATCTATACAGTTGAATGGCAGATGCCTTCTATCTACAGTGCCTTCAGAAGGTATTTGACTATTTTCACGTTTTGTTGTTACAGCCTGAATTTAAAATGGCCAAAATACCAAATTATCCCTTTAAATCCGAATAATAAAATAATAATATGATTAGAATATCATTTAAATATAATTTAAAATATAAAATATTAATTAAAAGGAAATTGATATTTTAAAACTAGAGCAATTATTTTGTTAATCCTTAGGCTTTCTCTGAAGGCGTAGAAGGCCCTCATTAGAAGGTCCTCACAGTTGGTTCCCCACTGCATACAGATACCATTGCACTCTCACTTCCACCTGTGTTGCTCAATCCACAGTTTACAGGGTATCTCCCCGTAAAAAGCTGACAAGGCAACAGCAGTAATGCATAGGGTTAGTCCATTACGACATCCATTGATTGATTGATTGATTTTTTTAGATCTGAGACCAATCAGATTTACTAATCCCCCACAAACACATTACTACGACCATGACCATTTTCGCCACGGGCCCTGAATGCTAACTCATTTTCTGCTTCAGCGGCTCAATCATCCCTGTTACACAGTATGAAACAGGATTGGCACAGGATGCCATCTGACTTTTGCATTTTGCTGGAGTTACTTGAGGTTAATGTAGACAGCATATTTTGCTGTGTTGAATAGCAGTGATACACATACTGTATTTACAGCAGAGACAAATAGTCAACTTGAATTATTGATAAGATAGTGTTTTCTCTCAGTGCAGCTCTGGCATTGCTGGACTCACAAAGCCAGTATTCGCCATGGCATCCACAAAAACCAAACCGACGCACTGATACAGTTGAAGTCAGAAGATTACATACACTTAGGTTGGAGTCATTAAAACTCGTTTTTCAACCACTCCACTGATTTCTTGTTAACAAACTACAGTTTTGGCAAGTCGGTTAGGACATCTACTTTGTGCATGACACAAGTCATTTTTCCAACAATTGTATACAGACAGATTATTTCATTTATAATTCACTGTAACACAATTTCAGTGGGTCAGAAGTTTACATACACTAAGTTGACTGTGCCTTTAAATAGCCTGGAAAATTCCAGAAATTATGTCATGGCTTTAGAAGACATCATTTGAGTCAATTGTAGGTGTACCTGTAGATGTATTTCAAAGCCTACCTTCAAACTCTGTGCCTCTTTGCTTGACATCATGGGAAAATCAAAAGAAATCAGCCAAGACCTCAGAAAAACATTTGTAGACCTCCACAAGTCTGGTTCATCCTTGGGAGCAATTTCCAAATGCCTGACGGTACCACGTTCATCTGTACAAACAATAGTACGCAAGTATAAACACCATGGGACCACGCAGCCGTCATACCACTCAGGAAGGAGACATTTTCTGTCTCCTAGAGATGAACGTACTTTGGTGCGAAAAGTGCAAATAGATCTGTCACGTTCCTGACCTGTTTTCCTTTTTTCTTGTATTTATTTAGTTGGTCAGGGCGTGAGTTGGGTGGGTTGGTCTATGTGTGTTTTTCTATGTTGGGGTTTTTGTGTTCGGCCTGGTATGATTCTCAATCAGAGGCAGCTGTAGATCGTTTGTCCCTGATTGAGAATCATACTAAGGCAGCCGGGGTTTCACGTGTGTTTTGTGGGTGGTTGTATCGCGTGTCTGCATTCGTGCCACACGGGACTGTTTGTCGGTTGTTTTATGTTATTTTTGTTTCGTGTTCAGTTTCGATTCATTAAATAATCATGGACACAAATCACTCCGCGTATTGGTCTGATCCTTCTCGCCTCTCCTCCTCGTCCGAGGAGGAGGATTACGACGACCGTTACAAGATCCCAGAACAACAGCAAAGGACCTTGTGAAGATGCTGGAGGAAACAGGTACAAAAGTATCTATATCCAGAGTGAAACGAGTCCTATATTGTCATAACCTGAAAAGCTGCTCAGCAAGGAAGAAGCCACTGCTCCAAAACCGCCATAAAAACAACAGACTAAGGTTTGCAACTGCACATGGGGACAAAGATCGTCCTTTTTGGAGAAATGTCCTCTGGTCTAATGAAACAAAAATAGAACTGTTCGGCCATAATGACCATCGTTATGTTTGGAGGAAAAAGGGGGAGGCTTGCAAGCTGAAGAACGCCATCCCAACCGTGAAGCATGGGGGTGGCAGCATCATGTTGTGGGGGGTGCTTTGCTGCAGGTTGGACTGGTGCACTTCATAAAATAGATGGCATCATGAGAATGAAAATGATGTGGATATATTGAAGCAACATCTCAAGACATCCGTCTGTAAGTTAAAGCTCGGTCGCAAATTTGTCTTCCAAATGGACAATGACCCCAAGCATACTTCCAAAGTTGTGGCAAAATGGCTTAAGGACAACAAAGTCAAGGTATTGGAGTGGCCGTCATAAAGCCCTGACTTCAATCCTATAGAAAAATTATGGGCAGAACTGAAAAAGCGTGTGCGAGCAAGGAGGCCTACAAACCTGACTCAGTTACACCAGCTCCGTCAGGAGGAATGGGCCAAAATTCACCCAACATATTGTGGGAAGCTTGTGGAATGACCCAAGTGAAACAATTTAAAGGCAATGCTACCAAATACTAATTGAGTGTGTGTAAACTTCTGACCCACTGGGAATGTGATAAAATAAATAAAATATTAAATAAATCATTCTCTCTATTATTCTGACATTTCAAATTCTTAAAATAAAGTGGTGTCCTAACTGACCTAAGACAGGGAATTTTTTCTAGGATTAAAAGACAGGAATTGTGAAAAACTCAGTTTAAATGTATTTGGCTAAGGTGTATGTAAACTTCAGACTTCAACTGTACATTGCATAACGTCAATACATGCACTCCCTCGCCTCATAGCAGGAGCTCTGTTTAATCAATCCTAAACTTCCACCTCTCGCTACGCCTGGTTATTGATTCAATTATAGTTTGACGTTTAGTCGCTGTGAAGAGAAAATAATGCTTCTGCGTAAACTCTCCAATTGGTCACACAAAATGTGATTTGGTGTGGAAGAGCAGAGAGGCTTGTGCATCAGCATCAGACCCGGTTCCACCCTGTCAAACAGTGTCAGGAGCAGAGAGAGTGAGAAATGACAGGTCAGAGAACAGCTCTGTTGATGTTGTTGTTCAGATGCATTTCAAGTAGGCCCCAATTACTTTCAACGCTGTGCTGTGGCGGGTCGGGTGGCTCACACTGGATCGTCTCACACCAGCACAGAAGCTGAGGACTAAGGCCCCTTCTCCTCACGCAGACCGGTGCGACTAATGCACCATTAAATCTTCAAACCCAACCGGCCTTGTCACTCCAGCTTTGACAAGACTCTATTTAGCCAGACAGGCATTGCTAAAGCACCCGCTTGACCTCTCCCAAGCCCAGATCAAAGAGAATCTGTGCATACTGTGTGCGTGATCTAGTCTGTCTGGCTGCTGAGGAAACTCCAAAATATTTGTAACATTGATTAAATGTCAAAATGTTTCAAGTTTTATTGTCACATGCCAAGTACAGTAAAATGCCTTTCTTGCAAGCGCTTTCCCAACGATGCAGTAATCAATATCACTAGTAAAGATATTATGATATGAAATAAAGTAGAACAAAAGCACACAAGAAATAGAAATAATAAGAACATGGGAATGTAAGTAAGTTATATACAGGGTCAGTTCCAGGGTCAGTGCCAATACCTTACAATGTGCAGGGATACTGGAGTGATAGGGTTAGATAAAGTAAAAAAGCATAGAGTCAGACCTGTTGGCGTCCGCTGTGCCTTCAGCGTCTCCTGCTTCAGCCTATAATTAACAGCTCTATAGGAGAATTGTGCAGCAAACCTGAACCCACTGGTCCCAGAATCAAATCACTATGCTCTTCCACTTTTAGGATGTGAGAGAGAATTACCATTTGTTAAAAAAGTCTAATGTTCATAGTTAAACATGTTCAGAATGAATAATATGTCACACAAATTCCCTGTAATGTGGTATTGTACCATGCCATAATTCTCTGGTGGACTCCCAACAGTTCCAAATCATGTGCTCATGTATGAAACAAACATGACAAAAGCATGACAAATAGTATGATTAAACTCATTAGCTTGACGTTTCCACTTGGGAGACTATCACTTTGATTACATTGCAACAGGCAATGTAACATGCAATGTAAATCAAGCACAGCTCAAGAATTTGACATATGTATGGTATTTGATCCAGGCCTGAAAAGCACCCCTTCTCTCCCTCCCTCTTACAGCTAATCAGTTTCCAGTATATATTTCTTCAGTCTAGATGGATACACTGCTACACAGTTTGTCCTGTAGTTGTTTAGGCTCTATTTCTCGATGCCCTCACCCTGCAGATGTGATGTCAGCTCATTATTTTAAGACCAGTGTGAATGTATTGGAATAATTGGGCCAGAAGGTTAGCAGTGACTTGTGCATTCATTGGAGGGGCCCTGGATAGATGTCTGCAGTCCATAGTCATCAATTGGGCATCAGGTCCTCCTCTGCCTAGCGAAATCCATTAGGCTGATCTAGAGAAATGGCCTTGAGGACAATTTCACACTGTCCACTGGAAGAGGAAAGGGGGATACCTAGTCAGTTCCAACTGAATGCATTCATTTGAAATGTGTCTTCCGCATTTAACCCAACCCCTCCGAATCAGAGCGGTGCGGGGGGCTGCCTTAATCGACATCCACGTCTTTGGCACCCGGGGAACAATGGGTTAACTGCCTTGCTCAGGAGCAGAACCCCAGATTTTTATCTTGTCAGCTCTGGGATTCGATCCAGCAACCTTTCGGTTACTGGCCCAACGCTCTAATCACTAGGGGGTTTCATTATGCTAAACTAGTAGCTACATCTGCTGTCGCATTGGCAACACGGGTACTCTGTTCTTCTTTTTGCCTGTTATTTTCAGAAGAAAATACAGGTTGGTTCAGTGGTCTCATTTGAAAGTATTGTCGAGCATAATGTGAACAGTTTAGCGATGCTTACAGATGTTTACAAGTCATTGATTTACAAGATTTCGCTTGGTCTCATCTCAAACTTGTTCCTCCATGCTTAACGTATCCCACAATGTAATTAGGGAATCATTGTGCTTCCTCCCAAAGGTGCATAAGGAAGAGAGGGATGATTGAAAAAGATTATAGTCATTTTGTACCCAGTAGATGAGGCAGAAAATAACTTCCACTGCTCGGTGTGGTACTTTCTCATTCAGAATGACAGAAACAAAACTGGGTTTCAGAAATGCTCATTGCAAATTTCAACCCACAAGCCTTTTGTCCAATATGCTAAAATAACCAAGTGGCATTTACATCCATTACCACCTGAGAGAATATAGGCAGAAATGCAAAGAAAAAGCCATATCTCAGACTGGCCAATAAAAAGAAAAGATTAAGATGGGCAAAAGAACACAGACACTGGACAGAGGAACTCTGCCTAGAAGGCCAGCATCCCAGAGTTGCCTCTTCACTGTTGACGTTGAGACTGGTGTTTTGTGGGTACTATTTAATGAAGCTGCCAGTTGAGGACTTGTGAGGCTTCTGTTTCTCAAACTAGACACTCTAATGTACTTGTCCTCTTACTCAGTTGTGCACCGGGGCCTCCCACTCCTCTTTCTATACTGGTTAGAGCCAGTCTGCGCTGTTCTGTGAAGGGAGTAGTACACAGCGTTGTAGGATCAATTTCTCACATGGAATAGCCATCATTTCTCATAACAAGAATAGGCTGATGAGTTTCAGAAGAAAGTATTTTGTTTTTGGCCATTTTGAGCCTGTAATCGAACCCACAAATGCTGATGCTTCAGATACTCAACTAGTCTGAAGAAGGACAGTTTTATTGCTTCTTTAAATCAGGACAACAGTTTTCAGCTGTCCTAACATAATTGCAAAAGGGTTTTCTAATGATCTTTTAAAATGTTAAACTTGCCATTGGAACACAGGAGTGATGGTTGCTGATAGTAGGCCTCTGTATGCCTATGTAGATATTCCATAAATAAATCAGCCATATCCAGCTACAATAGTCATTTACAACATTAACAATGTCTACACTGTATTTCTGATCAATTTGATGTTATTTTAATGGACCAAAAAATGTGCTTTTCTTTCAAAAACAAGGACATTTCTAAGTGACCCCAAACTTTTGAACAGTAGTGTATCCAATAGCAGAATAGAAACACATAACTATAAAAGTTGAGTCACTCACATCATGTAAGTGTTTGATTCAAATCAAGTAATGTCAAATGTGACGGTACTGTATGCATGGCTTCACTGGCAAGTGGTTTTTAGACCTTGTTTCTCAAACAGCCTATCCTGCTGACAACTGATGTAAGTATTTGTGAGAATATATTGAACACAAGCAGAGTTCAGTCATGAGTAAAATATTCTGACTGTGGTAATTATGAAGGAATAGAAGGCACTAACTATCATTCTGAGGACAGGGTTCACAGTGGAGAATAATTTACAAGGAGGCGATGTATTAACAAAATAAATTATTGGCATTAGCTGAAGGAATAAATTACAAATCTATATTACTGTGTGAGCGAGTGAGCAATGCAAATTTCAAAGTTGGCAGCACTTTTCTTGATTAAATAAATCTGTAGGTGTGTGTTTTAATCTGTTGTGAGTGTCCTTGAAATGAAATTGACTCCCACTCACTCTCAGTCAATGTAAATAATGTCACAAATTAAACTGTCATATTTCAGTCCTCAATCTGATTCGGATCTGTTTCCTGTGTTTATGAGAAAGACAAATTTTCAGAGCAATAGATTGTAAATACCTAACAGATAGATCCGATATAACCAATCTAGTATTTATATATTTTATTTATTTAAAAAAAACATACATAGACAATAACAATAAACAACTTAACATTTCCACACATACATTTCCCCAAACATTAATGACATCACACTTGCTCAGACCCACTTGTTTCCACCATATTCACACCCAATGTTGTTTCTTATACTTGTAAGACTCAACCCCATATGATTTCAAATTGGGTTATGTTTTTTCTGTCTGTAGACAGATTTCTTTCAATAGTTAAGTAATAAAACATTCGATTTTTCTGTTCTCTTAACGTTGGAGTATCATTTGACTTCCAGTATTTAAGTAATAGCTTCTATAAGTGACAAAGAATATTGTCCAGTCCATTGGGTATCTCACCACACTCCACATATGCCATGTCTTTGAATATGCAGATAGACAGATTAAAAGTACATTTACATTGTAAAATCAATGATGCGAGAAATTGCGGTAGAAACGCCTTTATGCACAAATATTGATATAATAACCATCATAAGTAATAATATGTTGTGTGGTCCTCCCACTACGACTCGGGAAAGCATACAGTTTATTAGGCTACCGATTAAATAAATGATGAGGAACTTCACAGGGTGGTGTAAGTGCAAGGTGATGAGCTTGATGCTCCTTTCCAATAAATATAGAGGGTCTTATTCTGGTGATATGATGATTGATGCTTGGCCGCTTGATGAATACAAATAATATCGCTCTTATCCATAATAATGTACATTTAAGTCATTTAGCAGACGCTCTTATCCAGAGCGACTTACAAATTGGAAAGTTCATACATATTCATCCTGGTCCCCCCGTGGGGAATGAACCCACAACCCTGGCGTTGCAAGCGCCATGCTCTACCAACTGAGCCACACGGGACCACGGTAGCCAACCTGCACTGTACATGCGTGCTGTTGGTTAAAGTGCGTGTGCCAGGACCAGAGTGGACACATTTGCTATATAAAGCAACAATGTTTGTGACAAAACCATCAGTAGAGTTGAAAATGCAATGGAAACCCATTTAACTTATATTTTTCATTTGGTACATGGGAATTTAAGGGCAAAAGTTATTTTTATGTGCACTATGTCATCACGCACAGATTTTGCAGACGTTCTAATATTCGCATGAAAATCTGTTACAAATTGGATGGAAACCTAGCTATTATTCGTTTTACACTTAATACATGCCATTGTGCTGTAGAACTTTATAATTTTGTCACTTGTATAATCAATTCTGTACATTAGTTTATACTGGATCAAGTATACATTTTCATTAACTGTAATTTCGTTCATTATGTTTCAACACTCCCTCCATCTTATGCCAATATCAGTTATTTTAAAGTCTTGGTTCCATTAGTTTATATTTTGTCAGTTGAATAGGCTTTCTGCAAGGTTTACCTATCATAAAAGTATATTTTTTTAACTCAAATAGGATTCCCTCAACATTGCTCTTCTGTCCAAAAGCTTTCAGTTGAATATGGTATGATATAAAACTTGCAAGTTGCATATATTTGAAAATGTCTACTTTGTCTACCCCCCTAAAAAAAAATTTATAAACAGTGATTGTGTTTTTTTTTTAGCACAATATTACTTTACAAAGTGGCAATATTTCAATAATAAAGTGGCGATATTTCAAGAATAAAGTCGATTTTGTGAATAAAGTGGCAATATTTTAAAAATAAAACTGGCAATATTTCGAGAATAACGACAATTAAAAAAAAAAAATCAGTCGCAGTCATATTTCAAGATTAAAGTAGGGGATTTGGTTAACATCATGTCTCATTGACTCCCTGTTGCTGTTCGAGCCCCCTTTAAAATGCCTGCAGTTAGATGACCTAGTGAAACTATACTTTAGAATTGGCTTTAGTAACAAGGAAGTTATTTCTCTTTTAGCACATAATAACCATACTATTATAAGTAGGCCTATTAGGACCTGGAAGAAGTTGTGCACAGATTATTTTCAGAAAGAGGAACCACACGGACTCGGATGAGGTCTTTCATCCAAGTCTGTGTGGTTACATACAGGTGGATTGTATGTGTATACAGGTGTGTGTGGGGGAGGAGGGTCTAATACACTTATTCAAAAAGGCGTCTCACACACACACACATACACACACACACGGTATCCCCAAAGCAATACCATTTTAACGGCCATGGTGCTTTGACAGACTGCGAAGAGACAAGAGCTATGTTCGAATACTCATACTAACCATACTATTTGTGACGTAAATGTAGTATATAGTATGCTTATTGGTCATAGTATGGATATAGTTAGTATGCAAAAGGTTCCCAGATGTCGTACTACATACGCCAAAATACGAAGTATACAGGCAGTGGACACTATATCCGTGCTTTAGTTCCGATAATGCAATTCTTCAGAAATGGCCGTGGCTTTACATCGTTATCAGATTTGAAGATTATGGCTGAAAATAAGTCCAACGAGAGCGGATACAAATTCATTGCTTTAACTAATTATGACAAATGTTTACAACATTTTTAAATGAGCAATGTAATAAAGTAATAACTTTTCAAATAAGTTACCTTACACGTTATGTTGGCAGGTGTCAGTAAACGTCGGCAAAAAAGCGTAATTAAATTGTTGCCAGCAGCACAGTTACAGTCACCAAGGCTCTGAATAACATGAAAACTGCCTAGCCAGCTCTGCTAGGGTGAGTAAAATGGTCAGAGTGAGGTGCAAGCTAGCCCCGTCTGAGACAGTAATTTTACGCTCCATTATTATAGCCTAACATCCAACAGGTCTAGCCACTAGCCTCTATAAAGTGAACAAGTGGTAGCCTAAGTTAGCAGTATAGCTGAGACAAGTAAGCCTATAACGGAGACTATGCCCCTGTTTTGGGATAACCTACAGTATGCATCCTTCATTCTTCCCATCCTTGAAGACATCACCAATAGATGGATAGTGAAAGTTGATATTATGCTAGGCTACCAACCAAGTCATGACAGATCATTGATTATTTCTATACAGTGATTATTTCTTTTTAGTCTATATAGCCTATCATCAGTTGTTGAGTAGGCCTATATTAAGAAAATTACTATTTCAAGACACTTGTAAAACCCCTGCTTCATTGTTCATTCCTCCCACTGTCGTTGGATAGGCCTATCATTTACTTCCACTTGCCCACTGTTATGTAACGTACGATTAGCCTACAGGTTAGGGTACTCAATCTAGTGGGCTGCAAAATAGCGGTGTTGTAGTGAATTTGGAGAGCAGCTTGACATGGGACACATACACACGCATAGCCCCCGGTCTCCAGGATCCCAAGATCATTTGTTTTATTCGGTGTGCTCACGTAACCTACTAGCCTATAGTCGTTAGAAGGATAGTTGCCATAAGGGACAAATACTACTGTTAGTAAATAGTTGCCATGGTGTTGGCCTTGGCTACGCAGCAGAACGTTGTAGCGAATTCGGAGGGCAGACTGACAGGGACTCAAACCCAGTTCTCTTCTTATTCAGTGACGGTATCAATAACGTTTTTAGTTTTTGCTCTTAATGCACCATTGCGTTTAGAAGAGTGTATGCCT
The DNA here is from genome assembly GCF_016432855.1 of Salvelinus namaycush. Classification (NCBI taxonomy): domain Eukaryota; kingdom Metazoa; phylum Chordata; class Actinopteri; order Salmoniformes; family Salmonidae; genus Salvelinus; species Salvelinus namaycush. The sequence goes on along the minus strand of NC_052340.1, from coordinate 26,712,910 downwards.
ACAGTCTGAAATTGCCAGGGGGAAACTTGGTGTGTGTGTCCCTGTGCATGCGTGTGCGAGTTATTAGCTCAGATTGATAAACGTGACTGCGCAGTGACTCCTGTTTAAACGAGTGTATTAGATTGATGGCCATTTGTTTGTTTGGCCCCTATTTTTTAGCGCCCACACACACACACACCTGCATACACACACAGCCAACCCGTTTCTACCTAGTATGTAACCATGGTTCCTCCTCCTGAAATGAATCTGTGGCACAACCTTTCCCTACTTAAATAGTTCTAAAGTATATTTTCACCAGTCATTTCAACGGTGGAGCGCAGAGACACATGGAACCAATGAGACATGCACTTAACCAAAACCCCTACATTAATCTATTCTCCAAATTGTTACTTTATTCTCGAAATTACATTTTGTGTTTATTCTCGAAACATTGCAACTTTATTCTCAAAATATTGTCATTGAAATAATGCTATTTCCTAATTCAAAGTAATTCAAGGTTTCTATGTCTTTAGTTTACCATATGAACCAATTTATCTGTGAATTGTGAAAAGCTATCCAAGGATTGTTCCATAGGGGGGTGTTTTTAATGGAGTGATATTGGTTCTTGTAGAATCTGTTTAATTTTCTTCCATGATGCTTTAGAGTTCTTAACTATTAACTTGTTAATGTTCTTAGCTCCATCCTTTGAAAACAAATACACGAAAAGATAACACTTGAAAATATTCTGGGGATGATCATGCACATCTTCAATATGTACTCTTTAGTGCATGTAACAATATGTTGCAAGTAAAAGCCTTCAATGGCGAGTTGATACAATTGCAAATCTGGAAGGTTAAAACTCCCCTCAGATTTAGGAATATGTAAAACGTTCCTATATTTTCTAGTATTTTGTTTTTGCCCATATGAATGAAGTCTGTTATGACCGAGTATACTTTCGAAAGAATGTCTATGGTAATTGGTATTACCGAAAATAAATATCCATGCCATTCTAAAGAGGTTTATTATATCTGTAAGATTTATGAGGATATTATGCCATTTAATTAGATCTGCTTTCATGTTGTTGAGTACTGGGATAAAGTTATCCTTATCCCGGCAGGTAGCCTAGTGGTTAGAGTGTTGGGCCGGTAACCAAAATGTTGCTAGATCGAATCCCCGAGCTGACAATGTAAAAATCTCGTTCTGCCCCTGAACAAGGCAGTTAACCCACTGTTCCTCAGTAGGCTGTCATTGTAAATAAGAATTTGTCCTTAACTGACTTGCCTAGTTAAATATGTTTGTTCTCAGTTATTAAGCATCCTAAGTATTTAATAGTTTTTCTGGTCCACTTAATGGCTTTCAGTAGATATAAAAAAAAAATGTTCTATTGCCATTATTTTTGTTTTTTCCACATTCATTTTATATCCTGAGATTTTACAGTATTCCCGAAAATATTTTTTACAATTGGAGGTATTGAGTTTTCAAAATTAGTTAGATATATCAGGAGATCATCTGCAAATAAGTTTAGTTTATATTCATGTTTACCGATACTGATACTAGTCTAATTCTTATTGTAAGCAGTTCAATTGCCAGTGCAAATGGGGGGGGGGGGGGGGGGGGGGATTGGGAACATCGCTGTCTTGTACCCCTTTATAAAGCAATTTAATCAGATAATATATTATTTGTTTATATTTTTGCTTTAGGATATTTATATAACATTTTTATGAAATGTATTATTTCAGCTGGAAAGTTGAATGTTTCCAAAGTTTGGAATAGAAAAGGCCCCTCAAGATGGTCCAAAGCCTTTTCGGCATCAACAGCCATTACTGATAAATCTATATCTTGTTTTTTAGCGTATTGTATTATACTAAAATATGTTATTGTATTTGTTTGTTCATTTTTAATAAACCCTGTTTAATTAATGTGTATCAAGTCTGGTAATACTTTTGCCATTCTGCTGCTTATGTTTTATTATTTTATTGTCACAATTTATAAACTTTTTGGGTCAGTAATCTGTAGGGGACTCTCCAGATTTTCCTGGTTTTAATATAAAACTTAAATAACTGTTTGATACATGGAACTCGGAAGCACTGAAATTAATGACATGTGTGTTGTCATTTGAGTAAATAGGGGTGCTACTTTATCCCAGAATATCAAATAAATTCTATGCGAAAGCTGTCCATTTTCTCCACATGTCTAATATTTATTTTGGGGTGATTTCCATGTATGTGATTATTTTTAATCTGCTGATAGTTGCTTCGGGGTTATTGAGTCTATTAGGCTGTAGAGTCAGTCCAACTGCTCCCGAGTGACACAGTGGTCTAAGGCACTGCATCACAGTGCAAGAGGTGTCACTGCAGTCCCTGGTTCAAATCCAGGCTGCATCACATCTGGCTGTGATTGGGAGTCCCATAGGGCAGTACACAATTGGCACAGCGTCGTCTGGGTTTGGCTGGTGTAGGCCGTCATTGTAAATAAGAATTTGTTCTTAACTGACTTGCCTAGTTAAATGTAAAAAAAATGGCATTCTGATGTATATAGATGAAAAAACATTCATTTTTAAATTGTTATTAATAGTGTTGTTCTTTCGAATTAAACAATTTGCATGTTTACAAGAGCCGTGAAAAGCTGGCTTTAATTTCTCTCCAGAGAGGTGATTTCTAAACCCTTCGTCATAAAGGTGACCATATTAGTCAGCCATGACTATGTGTGTGTTCCCTCCATCCCAGTACAAACACAACATCACTTACCATTATTGAAACAGGATCATTCGAATGGAAGCCAAATAACAGTTAGCAATGTTGGCTGAGGCTAACCGTAGGGTAAGTTGGATGAAAGGGATGGTTTGTGGCATTATGCTGCATTTGGTAGTAGAGCTATGTCAGATGACCTTGTGTAATTGATTACATGCTTCCAACTAATGAGATAAACAGAGAGCCAATCAATGCTGTAGGCAAGAAAACATGCCAGAGGGGAAGCAGTGGTGTGCATTGGTGGTATCGACATATCATATTCCAAGGCCAATAAACAAGCTGTGCTTTTTTTGGCTAAGTGCAGTGTCCTGCTCTATCACATTGTTGCTTCACCCACCACTGCAGTCCGGGTCAATAGTGACTCAACACAAGCTATGGGAACTGACAAATTGACTGTTGATTAGTTGACTAACCACAGTTAATAGAACACTGCTGATTTGACAGCGACAGTGTGAATACTTTGCGTCAAAAGGCTCACTGTGTAGATGCTGCAGAAGGAGGAGTGCCTTGCCTCTGCTGATGGGTTCAGAAAAGAGTGATAGAGATCATTTCTGCACCTTCCACTGTTGTGCGTTGACTGACAAACTAAATTAGAGCCGCTGTGGTTGTCCCCTGGCCCAGTGGTTATTGAGAGTCATACTGATGTGCCAGTGCTCTGCTTAACCATTTAGAGCTTCCATGCTTCAGTGGGATAACTTTAAGAGGATACATAGGCCTGGACGCCATGCGTGAGACCAAGCCTGTCTAAGCTTTTGACTCACTCTAGTGTTATCGTATGCAGAGAGAACAAGAGCTGAACCGGGGAGGCTGAGATATCTGCCACTTTCTCATCCTTACTTACCTGAAACCAGCAGATATGACAAAGTAAATTCACTGGTGCTGGTTGAGAACTGAACTGCAGCCTTCTACTAGAAATGTTTTAAAAGCTCAGTGATAATAACATCCAGCTCCTCAGATTCAAGCAATGTCCTTTCATTTTCCTTAAAAAAAATGTTTTTCTAAAAAAGCCCAAATCTTGTGTGACTTCTTTGGAATTTGCCAAAAATTGGGGCCATTGTAATCAGTGATGAGGCTTTTTGGACACTTTAGATAAGACAGATGAAAGCAAATATAGCACCGGGACTGGGAGACATTTGGAAAGACATTCAAAGAGGCAGAAGTGGGGGGGGGGGGGGTCTCGGATGTTTGAGAGGCAGCTCCCGGGAACTGTTTGGGGTTCTTGGATTGTTGGTGGCCTGTCAGTTGGGAGCTTGGGCCGGTGGCCGATAAGTTGCTGGTCCGGCTCCCCGATTTGAATTGGTGGGAGATCTGTTCGACGTGCTCCTGGGCGGGGTGCTTGACCCTGGTTGTTCCTGTGGGTCGCTCTGGATGCGAGTGTCTGCTAGATGACTGAATGTAATGTAAATGTTGAGCAGCTTCACTGCAGGTAAATGGAATGTTTTAATTGATTGCTTTATGATTGTGTCACTCAGGCCTTTTATGTGCAGCTAAGGACACAGAGGGTGAGTCATCAGTCATGAGAGAGAGAGGAAAGAAATTGGGGAAATACAGTAGTTAGGCTGTAAATGACATGCTAGCTCCTGGATGAATAAGGGGGTTGCAGATATTCTTCTCCAAAGGCCAACAATATATTTGATTTGTCTCCAATCACTTCAAATGTATGTCTTCCAACAATAGATCATCAAATTGAGGTTGTTGTCATTTATCCACAGAATGAGCACTTCACAGGAAGAGGCCTGTTTTTGTTTCCAGCCTACTTCCTGCATCATCCTGTGAGGCTGACATTTACACTGACTATTTCAGCCTGTGTGTTTCAACTGTCACAACAATTGGCAATTACAATGTGTGTGTGTGTATAAAGCATTCACATGTTCTTAGTACCCATCATTACGGCGGAGACTGGCAAGGTTCAAAAACAAAGCCGGTGATAGAAAGGTATTGGGTTCAAATGGAAAAGGAAAACAAAATGGTAGTGGATGAACATGGCCTGTTGCCCATGCACCAACCACACTGATGTGTTCCAAAGACTGGCTAATGAATTCATACAGGTGTGGAGGAAAACAAGCTTTTCACTCCTCACACAAAAGGGAGAGAAAGGGGAAGAAATCAATACAGTTCCAGCCATGCCAGTATGGCTACGATAACAGGTATGAATTTCTGAATGTGCATGTTTTATTCCCAAGGTTTGAATATACTGCAGAAGGGTGATTGATGAGCTAAGGGGAAGGTAAGTGCATTTTCTGCACATTAGGGCTGCCATGTCAGGGTGTTTATTCAACAGTGGAGGGGTGAGAACTGCCCTTGCTTGGGTTTACATTTGGTTGTGATATAGCACCACGGGGTTGTTGACAATACAGAAAGGATGTCATCTTTGTTTAAAGCATGTACTTTTTGTACACACTAAGTACCCTAATCTGTCAGTTATACTGAGAGTATATAGTGCTTTCTTGGACACAGCATGCTTTATCAAACCTTCTTTGGCTCGCTAGTGGATGTCTTACATTATTTGTTTTCCATGTTGATTCAAAACACAAGAATTCAAAGAAAACACTTCCACTATTTAATTCACGGTCTCCTGCAATTACACTTGTCTGCATGCCTGGTGGTACCTCAGGTTGTATGAGGCTGGCCACTGCTGCTGTTGCATGCCTAGCAGCTATCGGGGGCCTTAGGTGGAGACAGTATAGAGAGAGAATGTAGACTGCTGTTTAAATTGTGACACTCGCTCTGAATGGCAAACAGACTGCACTGAACAAAGAGAAAAGGAACAACATTACAATATTTACTGCAGTGAGGGAGAGGGAGATGGAGCTTTTGTGAGTAAAACAAACCATGATACATTTCACATCATTCCTCATCTGTAAGGCATCTTGGGTGCATCTGGCTGGCTGTCTGGGAGGAGCGATGGTACGGGGGCAGTATGTGTGTATGGGGGCATGCTAATGCTACTTCACATGGGAGTGAGTCAGTTGTGAGTGGCATCGCCTGTGAATGCAGACTGTGCAGATCATGCATGACTAAGTCTGGGCAGAGGGAGGAACGGAATGGTCGGTGGTGTTGGGGCCGAGCAGAATCTTGGCCGTGGCAAGGCATTGCCGTCTGGCCGTAGATCTCTTCATCCTGTGTCCAGGGTGACAGTCTCTGGGTGGTTGTGTTGTTGTGGGAGAGTAGCAGCACAGGAAAATAGGGTTGGGAAACAACATGTTAGCGGTTGATTTTAAACATCGTTTTCCCCAGTATGACTATACAGTACATGACTACAGATATATGTATCTATCTACGCATGTCAGGAGACAAGACAGTGTGAAATTGAGGATCCATCATAGTATACACTATCACAAGGTTGTTTGCATTGTTTCAGCATGGGATGGGAAACATGCATCTCAATATGCAAATCTGTAGAAGAGAGTTGGTTTAGCAGCCAGATGTCATTTGTTCTTCATCTCCTAGACCACCACAATGCTTTACATGGCAGCAGGTGGTTGTGTAAGTTGGAGAGCCGGTGATTCAGAAACAGTAATAGCTAAGGGGGATGCAAACCAGGGTTTGGCTCAATTCTAATTAAAGGCAGTCAATTCAGGAAGTGATTTGAATAAAAAAATTCTGAAGTGTTAAAAGTTGACTTCCTGAAATGACTGCCTTCAATTCGAATTGAGCCCAACCCTGATGTAAACTGTATTATTTCTACCAATCTGATCTTACAGGATACCGTACATTTGTCATTGTAAAAATATGATTTGTATTGTTAATCTTATAAATGCACAAAGTGCTCTAGATACAACAGAACACTGAGGCTAAAGCCCTTTTCAGACAGGATACATTTTACTGGGGGAGCTCAGGTAGTTTAATTATGTGCACGAGCACAAATCACCACGTGTCATTTTAGACCCACCCGAATCTGCCATGTCAGCAACATTTACTTGGCAGGAAGGATATTATCCTAGCCCAAAAAAGCGTCTTTCTTTTTAACAACGCAGTTAAGCCAAAACCACGGCCCGTTATTCAGAGCGGTGTTCTAGTACGCTCCCATTGGCTAGCTAGTGGTTGTCTCACTCACAGCCAATCAGTGCAGAGACAGTGACCTTCCAAGGTAAGGATGGAAAGTCTAATTTAACAATTAGCTGCCTACCGTAATGCAGGCCTACTATTATCATGTTTGGTAACATTTGCCTATGTATTTATTTGAGTTTCAATGAGTTGTAAAAATGTCTCAGAACTCTGCTGAATTCCCTCGATTGACAGTAAGCTAAGTTAACTTAATGTTATTAGCTCGGTATTTGAAGTTGTTGTATTATCATTAGTAATCTATTATCAGGTAAAAGCATATGCTTAATATTCATCATTTCTCAAATATTTATTACCTAATCATTCAGTCGAATACTCTATGCTACAGCCATTGAATCTGTCTTTGAGCGTTAAGGGACGCTAATGGCTAGATCGGTCCACGACATTATGTTATTATATTTTTCAATCTGGAAATACAAGGGCAAATGTTATTAGTCAGTGACTGAAATTTCGCCCTATGTGACATTCACTTCCGGACTTGGAGACTTGGAGAGCGCTCAAAGCATTGTAGAACACCCCTCTGAATAACGGGGCGTGGTTTTGGCTTAACTGCGTTGGGAAAAAGAAGGATGTGCCCAAAAACCTACAGTTTTTTTGCCAAACTCCCAGGTCCTCTGATAATACGCCAAACTCCCAGGTCCTTTGTCCCACCCCCCACACATGCGGAGACCGCACTTAGCTTAACTGGCACCTCCAGAGATGCAACCTCTCTCATCGTCACTCAATGCCTAGGTTTACCTCCACTGTACCCGCACCCTACCATATCCTTGTCTGTACATTTTGCCCTGAATCTATCCTACCATGCCCAGAAATCTGCTCCTTTTATTCTCTGTTCCCAACGCACTAGACGACCAGTTCTTATAGCCTTTAGCCGTACCCTCATCCTACTCCTCCTCTGGTGAGGTTAACCCAGGCTCTGTGTCTCTCCAGGCGCTCTCATTTTTTGACTTGTGTAACCGTAAAAGCCTTGGGTTCATGCATGTTAACATCAGAAGCCTCCTCCATAAGTTTGCTTTATTCACTGCTTTAGCACACTCCGTCACCCCTGACGTCCTAGCTGTGTCTGAATCCTGGCTTAGGAAGGCCACCAAAAATTCTGAAATTTCCATCCCCAATTACAAAATTTTCCATCAAGATAGAACTGCTAAAGGGGGCAGAGTTGCAATCTACTGCAGAGTTCTGTCATACTATCCAGGTCTATGCCCAAACAGTTTGAACAGTTCGAATCCATCTCTCCAGAAATAAGTCCCTCACTGTTGCCGATTACAATAGACCAACCTCAGCTCCTAGCTGTGCCAAGGACACTATATGTGAATTGATTGCCCCCCATCTATCTTCAGAGTTCGTACTGTTAGGTGACCTAAACTGGGATATGCCTAACACCCCGGCCATCCTACAATCTAAGCTAGATTCCTTCAATCTCACACAAATTATCAAGGAACCTACCAGGTACAACCCCAAATCCGTAAACATGGGCACCCTCATAGATATCATCCTGACCAACTTGCCCTCTAAATACACCTCTGCTGTCTTCAACCAGGATCTCAGCGATCACTGCCTCATTACCTACATCTGCAATGAGTTCGCAGTCAAACGACCACCCCTCATCACTGTCAAACGCTCCCTAAAACACTTCTGCGAGCAGGCCTTTCTAATCGACCTGGCCCGGGTATCCTGCAAGGATATTGACCTCATCCCATCAGTAGAGGATGCCTGGTTGTTCTTTAAAAGTGCTTTCCTCACCATCTGACATAAGCATGCCCCTTTAAAAAAAATTAACTAAGAACAGATATAGCCCATGGTTCACTCCAGACTTGACTGCCCTTGACCAGCACAAAAACATCCTGTGGCGTACTGCACTAGCATCAAATAGTCCCAGCGATATGCAACTTTTCAGGGAAGTCAGGAACCTATATACACAGTCAGTTAGGAAAGAAATGGCTAGGTTTTTCAAACATAAATTTGCACCATGCAGCACAAATTCCCAAAAGTTTTGGTACACTGTAAAGCCCATGGTGAATAAGAGGACCTACTCCCAGCTGCCCACTGCACTGAGGCTAGGACACACTGTCACCACCGATAATCGAACATTTCTATAAGCATTTCTCTATGGCTGGCCGTAGTTTTCACCTGGCTACCCCAACCCCTGCCAACAGCTCTGCACCACCCACAGCAACTGGCCCAAGGCCCAAGCCACCCCCCCCTGCACCACCCACAGCAACTGGCCCAAGGCCCAAGCCCCCCCCCCCTGCTTCTCCTTCACCCAAATCCAGACAGCTGATGTTTTGATAGAGCTGCAACATCTGGATCCCTACAAATCAGCTGGGCTAGACAATCTGGACCCTCTCTTCCTAAAATTATCCGCCGCCATGGTTGCAACCCCTATTGCTAGTCTGTTCAACCTCTCATATCGTCAGAGATTCCCAAAGATTGGAAAGCCCCCTCATCCCCCTCTTCAAAGGGGGAGACACTCTAGACCCAAACTGTTACAGACCTATATCCATTCTGCCATGCCTTTCTAAAGTCTTCAAAAGCCAAGTTAACAAACAGATCACCGACCATTTCGAATCCCACCGTACCTTTTCCGCTATGCAATCTGGTTTCCGAGCTGGTCATGGGTGCACCTTAGCCAAGCTCAAGGTCCTAAACGATATCATAACCGCCATCAATAAAAGACAGTACTGTGCAGCCGTCTTCATCAACCTGGCCAAAGCTTTCGACTCTGTCAATCACTGTATTCTTATCGGCAGACTCAGCCTTGGTTTATCTAATGAATGCCTCGCCTGGTTCACTAACTACTTCTCAGATAGAGTTCAGTGTGTCAAAGTCTCAAATCGGAAGGCCTGTTGTCCGGACCTCTGGCAGTCTCTATGGGGGTGCCACAGGGTTCAATTCTCTGGCCGACTCTTTTCTCTGTATATATTAATGATGTCGCTCTTGCTGCGGGTGATTCTTTGATCCATCTCTACGCAGACGACACCATTCTGTATACATCTGGCCCTTCTTTGGACACTATGTTAACAAACCTCCAAATGAGCTTCAATGCCATACAACACTCCTTCCGTGGCCTCCAATTACTCTTAAATGCAAGTAAAATGAAATGCATGCTCTTCAAACGATCGCTGCCCGCACCCGCTAGCCCAACTACCATCACTACGCTGGACGGTTCTGACTTAGAATATGTGGACAACGACAAATACCTACGTGTCTGGCTAGACTGTAAACTCTCCTTCCAGACTCATAATAAGCATCTCAAATCCAAAATGAAATCTAGAATCGGCTTCCCATTTCGCAGCAAAGCCAACAAATTGCCAAGAAACTGACGATCTCGTACAATGCCGTGTACTACTCCCTTCACAGAACAGCTCAAACTGGCTCTAACCAGAATAGAAAGAGGAGTGGGAGGCCCCGGTGCACAATTGAGCAAGAGGACAAGTCAGTACAGTGTATAGTTTGAGAAACAGACACCTCACAAGTCCTCAACTGGTAGCTTCATTAACTAGTACCTGCAAGACACCATTCTCAACGTCAACAGTGAAGAGGCGACTCCGGCATGCTGGCCTTCTAGGCAGAGATCCTCTGTCCAGTGTCTGTGTTCTTTTGCCCATCTTAATCTTTTCTTTTTATTGGCCAGTCTGAGATATGGTTTTTCCTTTGCAACTCTGCCTAGAAGGCCAGCATCCCGGAGTCGCCTATTCACTGTTGACGTTGAGACTGGTCTATTGCTATCTGCAGCGTTAGTTTAACTGTTGCAATTCTTCAGCCTTTCCTGGACCTGTGAACAAAAACGAGCTACATATGGACAGTACCAAATTAAATGATCTGATGTCTCTGCCTCCTCGCAGTTTGGTAAAACTAATACCGTCCGAATCGCCCACTGAAAAAACGGACATGCTGGGGTAATAATTACATAACCGACGTTCTACTACGTCTCTGCCTACGTCACTACTTTTTGAATAAAATACCAAATATAGCTAGCAATATGGAGATCACAGTGGCTATTTTTAATGGGTGCATTTCGCAAGTGGCTAGTTTGCATCAACTACCTTCACTAAAAACTACTGCAAAGGTTTTGCCTGCAAACTTTAGTTAAGAATCACAACGTATTGGCATGTCTGCCTTGTGATTTGTTGGGAGAGTTGTCTATCTGAAGAGGATCCACCCCAGATTTTCTTTTTTTACGTTATTGAAGTTTCCAAAAGAATCCGTCGTTGAAACCAAACCCTAGTCTCTTGGCTGGAGTCGGGTTTTCAAGACTATGTGAGGCTTGGTGCCAGAAGCACGTGTCAGCTTGGTACAGCACGTGTCAGCTGTACCAATCTGCTTCCTTCAGTCTGGACTGGAAGAAGATAGGCCTATTGTGGTTGTTGCTTATAGCCCAGGATAAAACGCTTCTGTAGATCAGTCCAATCTCCAACACTGCAATCTGATTTAAGAGTTACATTCCGGATACTCTCCTGCCTTAAGGGATGTCTGAAACTTTAATACTGTAGAGAATAAAATTACAAAAGGGGCTTCATTTTTTCAAGCTGAATTTCATGCACAATTCTTTTGAAATTCATACCTTTCACAGAGTGGTTCCACTTTCATAGCTAAAAACTTAACCACTTCATGTGTGTATGAGCGTGTCACTCTCTTTTTGTAGTGCTGGTTGAAATTGCTATATCCATTTCCTTGCTGTGAGGTAGTATCCGTAGACATGTTGTCTCTACGCTCATCCAACCTCCCTTTGTGATTGGTCACAGGTGTAAGAGAGGCGTTGCTAGGTGGTAAAGGATTAAAGGGGGGAATAGAAGTCAGGATCACCTTTTCTCCCATACAAAGGGTCATGTCACCTTTACACATTTACCCCTAACAGTCAAGCTTTCATGGACTGCCTGTGCCCTGTCTCTCCTGTGGTCCATAAAACACGAGTTGGATCTCAGAGCATGGGACTGAGCAGAGTGGTAGCTTCCCCATCCCAACACACGCTGTCTGGCCTCTGACGATTTTATCCCTCTTATGTTGTGGCAAGCAAACATTATCTGCACTTACGGTATAAGCAGATTTGGGCCCTAGCAGGATGGACATGAGTATGTACTGTAATGTCAGAAATACAAACACCCATCCAGGAACTTTGGGTGGCTTCACTGCGCTCGGACTCTTTGTTCGCGTGCCCTTTTAAAATGTGGTGTAATGAGAAATGTTAGAGATACTACATCCTGCTAGAGTGAATGGGCTGAGGCTAAGCAGTTTAAAGCCATTGAAATAGAGGAAATAGTTGGCTACCTTTAAAGTGGGGCTTGCGCTAAGCTTCACATAAATCTGATAAGTGTTTTGTGCTGAAATAGTAGAACCCAGCCACAGCATTTGGCAATTACCATGCAATAAGCTTGGCATGAGAAGTACTCTCATTTGAAATATTCCCAATGCGAGAAGGGAGACAATGTTACATTAGCTGTTTTTGTAATACACTTAACATTAAGTTGCTCTTGTACCTGTGTAACTGAGTGGCACAAGGATGGTGTTATTAGCAAAGGTTCTGAAACGGATATTCAAATTTGCAAGAATTAATACATTATAAATAATGAGAGATAAACACTTGCAGTCTGTAAATATAGCCAACATTCATAATGGCAGTTTATTTGGTACATTCATCCTGAAAAGGAGTCCCATGTTTAATTGCATCATTGATCTTATTAGGGAGGGGTTGTTTTTCTATTCAGAACAGATTACTCTTTAGAGTCTGTATACAGACTCATCAGAGTGTTTCTTAGACTTTACAAAGCCAACCAGCTTTCATCATTCATCAAGTGTGGCTTAAAGGGACGATGAGTCACACTGGTGTCACTGATGAGTCATTGCTTTAATTTGCCCAACCCAATCTGATTGTTTCTGTCACTCAGACTTTACAGGTTACTGTGATGTCAAAATATGCATAGCCTCCTAATTTGAGGACCATGTATTTCTTTGATCCCTACAAGCGTGTTGTACATTAGTTGTTAATTATAAACCACAAGAAATATACAGTGACATGGCCATGTGCAACATAAACAAAACCATCAGTGTAATTTACCTAGCCAACTAATGCTAAGACCAGACTGCTACTAGCCGGCTACCACTTTTACTAACCGGCTACCACCCGGTACACTACCCTGCACCTTAGAGACTGCTGCCCTATGTGCATAGAGTCATGTAACACTGGTCACTTTAATAATGTTTAAATACGGTTTCACCCACTTTGAATGTATATGCATTATTCTAGTCATGGCTAATCCTACAGTATATAACTGCTGCTGTACACACTTGTTCTATTCATATACTGTCAATACACGCCATTATACAGTATATACACTGAGTGTACAAAACATTAGGAACACCTTCCTAATATTGAGTTGACCCCCTTTTGCCCTCAGAACAGCCTCAATTCATGGGAAAAAAAATTAAGAACACATGCTCTTTCCATGACATGGACTGACCAGGTGAATACAGGAATCTATGATCTTTTATTTATATCACTTGTTGAATCCACTTCAATCAGTGTAGATGAAGGGGAGGAGACAGGGTAAAGAAGGGATTTGAAGTCTTCAGACAATTGAGACATGGATTGTGTATGTGTGCCATTCAGAGGGTGAATAGGCAAGACAAAATATTTAAGTGCTTTTTAACAGGGTATGGTAGTAGGTGCCAGACACACCAGTTTCCTGTGTGTATCAAGAATGGTCCACCACTCAAAGGACATTTGACATAATATCAAATCATATTGTATTTGTCACATACGCCGAATACAACAGGTGTAGTAGACCTTACTGTGAAATGCTTACTTACAAGCCCTTAATAGGGGGCAGCATTTTCACTTTTGGATGAATCGCGTGCCCAGAGTGAACTGCCTCCTACTCTGTCCCAGATGCTAATATATGCATATTATTATTACTAGTGGGTAGAAAACTCTGAAGTTTCTAAAACTGTTTGAATGATGTCTGTGAGTATAACAGTACTCATATGGCAGGCAAAAACCGGAGAAAAATCCAACCAGGAAGTGGGATATCTGAGGTTGGTCGATTTTCAACTCAGTCCCTATTGAATGCACAGTAGGATATGGATATGTTTGCACTTCCTACAGCTTCCACTAGATGTCAATAGTCTGTAGAACCTTCAATGAGGCTTCTACTGTGATGTGGAGCCGATGGGAGTTTGACAAGTTTCTTCGACCTGTAATATAACTTTTTGAAGTTTTCGTCCAACTTTCGGCTGGACCTGCACGAGCGTTTGGATATGTGTACTAAACGTGCTATCAAAAAGTAGCTACTTGGACATAAATAATGGATATTATCTAACAAAACAACAATTTATTTTGGAACTAGGATTCCTGGGAGTGCATTATGATGAAGATCATCAAAGGTAAGGGAATATTTATAATGTAATTTCTGATTTCTGTTGACTCCAACATGGCGGAATGTTTTTTTCAATGTTCTGAGTACCGCATCAGATTATTGCATGGTTTGCTTTTTACGTAAAGTTTTTTTTAAATCTGACACAGTGGTTGCATTATGAACAAGTGTATCTTTAATTCTATATAAAACATGTATCTTTCATCAAAGTTTATGATGAATATTTATGTTATTTGACGTGGCTCTGCAATTTCTCCGGATATTTGAGGCATTTCTGAACATGGCGCCAATGTAAACTGAGGTTTTTGGATATAAATATTAACTTTATCGAACAAAACATATGTATTGTATAACATGACGTCCTATGAGTGTCTTCTGATGAGGATCATCAAAGGTTAGTGAATAATTTTATCTATATTTCTGCTTTTTGTGACTCCTATCTTTGGCTGGAAAAATGGCTGTGTGTTTTTTTGACTTGGTGGTGATCTAACATAATCATACGTTGTGCTTTCGCTGTAAAGCATTTTTGAAATCGGACATGATGGGTAGATTAACAAGATGTTCATCTTTAATTTGCTGTATTGGACTTGTTAATGTGTGAAAGTTACATATTTAAAAAATATATATATAATAATTTCCCACGCTGCCTTTTCAGCGGAACGTTGTTGAGGGGTTCAGCAGAGAGAACAGTCTATGACTTGGGTGACTGGAGTCTTTAACAATTTTTAGGGCCTTCCTCTGACACCACCTGGTATATAGGTCCTGGATGGTAGGAAGCGTGGCCACAGTGATCTACTGAGCCGTACGCACTACCCTCTGAAGCGCCTTACGGTCAGATCTTGAGCAGTTGCCATACCAAGTGGTAATGCAACCGGTCAGGATGCTCTCAATGGTGCAGCTGTAGAACTTTTTGAAGATCTAGGGACCCATGCCAAATCTTTTCAGTCTCCTGAGGGGGAAAAGGTGTTGTCATGCCCTCTTCATGACTGTCTTGGTGTGTTTGGACCATGATAGTTCGTTGGTGATGTGGACACCAAGGTACTTGAAACTCTCGACCCACTCCACTACAACCTCGACGATGTTCATGGGGGCCTGTTCGGCCGGCCTTTTCCTGTAGTCCACGATCAGCTCCTTTGTCTTGCTCACATTGTTGTCCTGGAACCACACTGCCAGGTCTCTGACCTCCTCCCTATAGGCTGTCTCATCGTTGTCGGTCATCAGGCCTACCACTGTTGTGTCGTCAGCAAACATAATGATGGTGGTCGTGGGTGAACAGGAAGTACAGCGGCCCGTCAGGAAGTCCAGGATCCAGTTGCAGAGGGAGCTGTTTAGTTCCATGGTCCTTAGCTTAGTGAGGAGCTTTGTGGGCACTATGGTGTTGAATGCTGAGCTATAGTTAATGAACAGCATTCTCACATAGGTGTTCCTTTTGTCTAGGTGGGAAAGGGCAGTACATGACAATACATGTTAGAATCCCCTTTTGCATTAATTACAGCTGTGAGTCTTTCTGAGTAAGACTCTAAGAGCTTTGCAAACCTGGATTTTACAAGATTTGCCCATTGTTATTTAAAACATTTGTCAAGTTGGTTTTTGATCATTGCTAGATAGCCATGTTCAAGTCTTGCCATAGATTTTCAAGCCGGAACCTAGACCACTCAGGAACATTCACAGTTGTCTTCGTAAGCAACTACAGTGTATATTTGTCGTTGTGTTTTAGGTTATAGTGCTGCTGAAAGGCAAATGTGTCACCCAGTGTCCTTTGGAAGCAAACTTAACCAGGTTTCCTCTAGGATTTTGCCTGTGCTTAGATCTATTACGTTTCTTTTTAGCAAAAAAAACTCCCTAGTCCTTGCCGATGACGAGCATACCCATTACATGATGCAGCCACCACCATTCTTTAAAATATGAGTGGTACATACTTATTGACACTTCAGCTTTTCATCTGTAAATCATTTGGAAACATTTCGAAAAACATAATTCCACTTTGACATTACGGGGTATTGTGTGTAGATCAGTGACACAAAATCTAAATTTATTTAATTTTAAATTCAGGCTGTAACAACAAAATGTGGAAAAGGTCAAGGGGTGTGAATACTTTCTGGATTCTGGACAATGCTCGTTCTAACTTTATTTGTTTTACTTTTTTGGGTTATGTTCGTATTGTTTTGTATTGCTAGATATTATTACTGTGCTGTTGGAGCTAGAAACACAAGCATTTCGCTGCACCTGCGATAACATCTGCAAATCTGATACGCCACCAATAAACTTTTATCTGATTTGACAGACCTGTCAGCAGATCCAGGATAAGGCATGAATAAACCCTGACAATACAAAAGAGAAACAAAGATTAAAGCTATTTTTCTCCTCAGATTAACATACACACATATAGAGGGTTCATAGATGTTTTTGTGTGTGTTTTAAATAGCATAAATTAGTTTAAAAATGACCACCAGGTGGTCAGTCCTCATGGTGTCTCCTGAGACTAGCTTTGTGAACATAAACACAAAGCTAACTGAACCAGCCTCTAAAGGATGAGAAAAGCAGCACATGATGTGTGTCCTATAAAACATGAGATCTGCCTGTCAAGCAAGCTCACCACTGCAGCTCCTCATCCGCTGGGTACCAGCCTACATCTTCACCCAGCCTTGCCTGGCCATACGCAGCCGTAACCATGATCCTGACCTACAACTCTGCTCTCTTTCTGCCTTAAAGGATCAGCCCCTTTTTTTCAATTGACGCCTAAAATGACATACCCATATCTAACTGCCTGTAGCTCAGGACCTGAAGCAAGGATATGCGTATTCTTGATACCATTTGAAAGGAAACACTTTGAAGTTTGTGTAAATTTGAAATTAATGTAGGAGAATGTAACACATTAGATCTGGTAAAAGATATTACAAAGAAAAAACATGCATTTTTTGTATTTTTTTTACCTTCATCTTTGAAATGCAAGAGGAAGGCCATGATGTATTATTCCAGTCCAGGTGTAATTTAGATGTTGGCCACTAGATGGCAGCAGTGTATGTGCAACGTTTCAGACTGATCCAATGAACCATTGCATTTCTGTTCAAAATGTTGTATCAAGACTACCCAATGTGCCAAATTAGTTTATAAATTTTTCAAATTCATAATTGTGCACTCTCCTCGAACAATAGCATGGTATTGTTTCACTGTAATAGCTACTGTAAATTGGACAGTGCAGTTAGATTAACAAGAATTTAAGCTTTCTGCCAATATCAGATACAGTGGGGCAAAAAAGTATTTAGTCAGCCACCAATTGTGCAAGTTCTCCCACTTAAAAAGATGAGAGAGGCCTGTAATTTTCATCATAGGTACACTTCAACTATGACAGACAAAATGAGAAAAAAAAATCCAGAAAATCACATTGTAGGATTTTTTATGAATTTATTTGCAAATTATGGTGGAAAATAAGTATTTGGTCAATAACAAAAGTTTCTCAATACTTTGTTACATACCCGTTGTTGCCAATGACAGAGGTCAAACGTTTTCTGTAAGTCTTCACAAGGTTTTCGCACACTGTTGCTGGTATTTTGGCCCATTCCTCCATGCAGATCTCCTCTAGAGCAGTGATGTTTTGGGGCTGTTGCTGGGCAACACGGACTTTCAACTCCCTCCAAAGATTTTCTATGGGGTTGAGATCTGGAGACTGGCTAGGCCACTCCAGGACCTTGAAATGCTTCTTACGAAGCCACTCCTTCGTTGCCCGGGCGGTGTGTTTGGGATCATTGTCATGCTGAAAGACCCAGCCACGTTTCATCTTCAATGCCCTTGCTGAGGGAAGGAGGTTTTCACTCAAAATCTCACGATACATGGCCCCATTCATTCTTTCCTTTACACGGATCAGTCGTCCTGGTCCCTTTGCAGAAAAACAGCCCCAAAGGATGATGTTTCCACCCCCATGCTTCACAGTAGGTATGGTGTTCTTTGGATGCAACTCAGCATTCTTTGTCCTCCAAACACGACGAGTTGAGTTTTTACCAAAAAGTTATATTTTGGTTTCATCTGACCATATGACATTCTCCCAATCTTCTTCTGGATCATCCAAATGCTCTCTAGCAAACTTCAGACGGGCCTGGACATGTACTGGCTTAAGCAGGGGGACACGTCTGGCATTGCAGGATTTGAGTCCCTGGCGGCGTAGTGTGTTACTGATGGTAGGCTTTGTTACTTTGGTCCCAGCTCTCTACAGGTCATTCACTCGGTCCCCCCGTGTGGTTCTGGGATTTTTGCTCACCGTTCTTGTGATCATTTTGACCCCACGGGGTGAGATCTTGCGTGGAGCCCCAGATCGAGGGAGATTATCAGTGGTCTTGTATGTCTTCCATTTCCTAATAATTGCTCCCACAGTTGATTTCTTCAAACCAAGCTGCTTACCTATTGCAGATTCAGTCTTCCCAGCCTGGTGCAGGTCTACAATTTTGTTTCTGGTGTCCTTTGACAGCTCTTTGGTCTTGGCCATAGTAGAGTTTGGAGTGTGACTGTTTGAGGTTGTGGACAGGTGTCTTTTATACTGATAACAAGTTCAAACAGGTGCCATTAATACAGCTTGTTTGTAGGTGACCAAATACTTATTTTCCACCATAATTTGCAAATAAATTCATTAAAAATCCTACAATGTGATTTTCTGGATTTTTATTTCTCATTTTGTCTGTCATAGTTGAAGTATACCTAGGATGAAAATTACAGGCCTCTCTCATCTTTTTAAGTGGGAGAACTTGCACAATTGGTGGCTGACTAAATACTTTTTTGCCCCACTGTATGTCTATGTCCTGGGAAATGTTCTTGTTACTTACAACCTCATGCTAATCGCATTAGCCTACATTAGCTCAACCATCCTGTGGGGGACCAACCGATCCTGTAGAGGTTTTAAAGGTGAATCCACAGATACAATCTGTCAGCTATAATGCTTCAGCTTGCCTACTGGTTCATAGTGTTAAAGAGAATCATACACATGATGTAATTAATATGACCTTGTGTTTAGGGTGGACTCTGACCAGCCTTCAGCTGTCAGGATGAGTAGAGAGGATACATGTACTTTCTATCACACCTAATTGAACTGCTAGAAAGGCCTGAAGAAATAGGAGACAGGAGGGTTTCTGGTACTTATGGTCAGCTGTAATGAGGATGGAGAGGCGGACTAATGCACCTTGTATCTAGGCTCCTCTATGAGATTGACCTTTCTCTGCAGGCCTTTGAAGGTTGGTTCCATGTCAAGGCTGACAGACAGGCCCTATTCCACTGTATCATTTGGAAGATGGAAGGAGATGCTATCTGTCTCGAATGAGGGGGAAAGGAAAGACATTGATCGGTTTAAGGTGTAGCTAAAGTGAGGGTGCATTGACTCCCTGGGAGCTCGGCTTTAATGTAAAAAAAAAAAAAAGGCCCTCCATTTTTATCCTTTATTTCACAAGTTTGCGGGTGTCTCAGGAAGAACAACAAGCTCGAGTAAATTAATGATGCTTTCAATTTTTTCTATGGGATTTCCATGCTTTGTGTAGATTGTTAAGGATTAATCCAAATCACATTTACAGCTTGTGCAGTAATTCCCTGAAGGTGAGACACAGGCACAATTTGAGCTGAGACTGCTGTGTCTAGCTCCATCACTCAGAGAGGGAGCAAAGCAGAGTTTACACATTTGCCTCCCATGAGGACACAGTATTCTGCTGCTGCTGCATTAGGCTTGCTCAAATGGTCTGCAGTACAGACAGTGTTCTCCATCTTTAACATGCTTGTGTCTACCACCATCCAGGGAGGGCTTACATGAGAGAGCAGGTGGTCAGTTCTCATCGTGTCTCCCGAGACTCCAAGACAAAGTCTGCTGTCCCTAATGTCATTGTGGGGTTCAATACTGTACACCTATCAGCCCTGATGGATCACAGAGTGAAGAGGGAGGCCCCTGTTACATTCATCAAAGCCAGACAAACTGTTCAGGCATGGTGGCCTCAGTGAAAAATTAGGACCAAGACCGGCTGGAGGATAGCGAACGGGGGAATCCCAGTGTGGCTGAAACGGGCAAACCTTAACACTTGATCCCCAAACACTCCCTCCCAGTCCCATATTGCTCACAGTTCATAAAATGTCCAATATTACCTCTAGATGTTTGTCTAGGGAAATTAAATGAATGACAAATAGCTCTGTGCTTTTAGCAGAGTTCAATAAGGCCCAAATTGCCACTTAAAAGCCTCGTTGTGAGCGCGAGGCAGATGCAAGCTGTGGAGATGCGTGTCAACGCAAATCGCATTACACATTGCAAACCGCAAGAGGAAGGAAGCAGAGAGAACTGATTTCATCCTAAGCTCCATATAAAGTGGAGGTTTCAATAGATGTAATACATGATTGTTAGAATGTGAATAGATGGTCCCAGAGGGGATGAAAAGACAGACCAGAAGCTTCTACGTCATTTATGTTGGTAAGAAATGACAGACATAATCTGAGCCTGCTTTTAGAACCAATGTTTAACCTTCATGCGTTTGTAAAGAATGCAAAATGTATCAACTCAAAAAAGGTATACATGTGGCTATACTTCTCCAGAAAAATCTTGAACCACCGAGGACCTTTTTCTAAGACTGTATAACTCTAGCGGAAAGAATGTGATCGTAGGTGCAGGGAAGGACAACAAAGGCAGAGAAAAATAAAATTTACAGGGAATTAATTATTCCTTAACACAGTAAGGTGGGGAAAAGGGGCTGGACGGAATGAAAGCAAAGAAAGTAAAAGAGTCCCCTTCCCTACCTAACCTTTAGTACCAACTGACGCGCTAACCAAAACACAGGGGTGGTCTGCCCAGGTCTTACCTAGTGTACATAGACAGATTCAATATTACGGGTTATGTTTGCCCACAGGCCTCTTGCCTAAACACTCCCAAGGTGTGTTCCCCTTCCCCCCTTGGGAACAAATGAAACAGAATAATTCACCAATACTTAGTGAACAATTTCTATAAAGCAAAAACACTAAGTCCTATGGCATACACATACCTCTGCAGGAGCGGCTACAAAATACGGTCAACAACTTACACAGGACATACAAAGAAGCTCTCGCCTGACGAAGGAACACTGGCTTTTATCAAGCTGGAGAAGGAGTCTGTACTTGATGAGCCAGCTGTTTCCACTGACGAGAGGGCGAGCCAGAGATCCAATCAGTGATGGGCCGACCAATCAGCTGCTTGGAATCCAGGAAGACATCCTGAAATACACACACATACATACAAACCCACAACAACACAGAAACTGGGGAACGTAACAGAGTCCATTCTCAACGCTTACTGTATGTAACTACCTTATGGAAGGAGCCGGGGAATAAGAAACAACGAACCCGTTATAATGCATGGCCTCCCTCTCTCCCTTCAGCCATATACAAAGGCCCAGGGCCTGGAGACAGAGGTGTAGCACGAGTACACAGCGTAACCAGGGCAGCTGAAATGCACCACATCCCTGGAGCTCTTTCCACCACATTACCAGTGAACAGTGTGAATGGACGTTAGGCTCTTTGTCTCGCAAGCTAAAAGAGAGAGGCTCTTTCCCACTCAAAGATCAGCCTGTCTGCCCATGTCTGTCCTGAAGCTCCCTTAAACACTTTGCAGCTACAGTTGAAGTTGGAAGTTTACATACACCTTAGCCAAATACATTTAAACTAATCTTTTCACAATTCCTCACAATTTAATCCTAGTAAAAACTCCCTGTCTTAGGTCAGTTAGGATCACCATTTCATTTAAATAATGTGAAATGTCAGAATAATAGTAGAGAGAATGATTTATTTCAGCTT
The DNA here is from genome assembly GCF_016432855.1 of Salvelinus namaycush. Classification (NCBI taxonomy): domain Eukaryota; kingdom Metazoa; phylum Chordata; class Actinopteri; order Salmoniformes; family Salmonidae; genus Salvelinus; species Salvelinus namaycush. The sequence goes on along the minus strand of NC_052340.1, from coordinate 26,690,964 downwards.
TTATTTATTTCATCACATTCCCAGTGGGTCAGAAGTTTACATACACTCAATTAGTATTTGGTAGCATTGCCTTTAAATTGTTTCACTTGGGTCAAACATTTTGGGGAGCCTTCCACAAGCTTCCCACAATAAGTTGGGTGAATTTTGACCCATTCCTCCTGACAGAGCTGGTGTAACTGAGTCAGGTTTGTAGGCCTCCTTGCTCGCACACGCTTTTTCAATTCTGCCCACAAATGTTCTACAGGATTGAGGTCAGGGTTTTGTGATGGCCACTCCAATACCTTGACTTTGTTGTCCTTAAGCCATTTTACCACAACTTTGGAAGTATCCTTGGGGTCATTATCCATTTGGAAGACCCATTTGCAACCAAGCTTTAACTCCTGACTGATGTCTTAAGATGTTGCTTCAATATATAAATTTTCCTGCCTCATGATGCCATCTATTTTGTGAATTGCACCTGTCCCTCCTGCAGCAAAGCACCCCCACAACATGATGCTGCCACCCCTGTGCTTCACAGTTGGGGTGGTGCTCTTCGGCTTGCAAGCCTCCCCCTTTTTCCACCAAACATAACAATGGTCATTATTGCCAAACAGTTATATTTTTGTTTCATCAGATCAGAGGACATTTCTCCAAAAAATACAATCTTTATCCCCATGTGCAGTTCCAAACCGTAGTCTGGCTTTTTTATGGTGGTTTTGGAGCAATGTCTTCTTCCTTGCTGAGTGGCCTTTCAGGTTATGTCGATATAGGACTTGTTTTACTGTGGATTTAGATAATTTTGTACCTGTTTCCTCCAGCATCTTCACAAGGTCCTGTGCTGTTGTTCTGGGATTGATTTGCACTTTTCGCAACAAAGTACGTTCATCTCTAGGAGACAGAACGTGTCTCCTTCCTGAACAGTATGACGGTTGCATGGTCCCATGGTGTTTATACTTGCGTACTATTGTTTGTACCGATGAACGTGGTACCTTCAGGCGTTTGGAAATTGCTCCCAAGGATGAACCAGACTTTTTCTGAGGTCATGGCTGATTTATTTTTATTTTCTCATGATGTCAAGCAAAGAGGCACTGAGTGTGATGGTAGGCCTTGAAATACATACACAGGTACACCTCCAATTGACTCAAATGATGTCAATTAGCCTATCAGAATCTTCTAAAGCCATGACATAATTTTCTGGAATTTTCCAGGCTGTTTAAAGGCACAGTCAATTTAGTGTGTGTACACTTCTGACCCACTGGAATTGTGATACAGTGAATTATAAGTGAAATAATATGTCTGTAAATAATTGTTGAAAAAATTACTTGTTTCATGCACAAAGTAGATGTCCTAACCGAGAAATTAGTGGAGTGGTTGAAAAACGAGTTTTAATGTCGCCAACCTAAGTTTATGTAAACTTCCGACTTCAACTGTACATCTGTTGCCCTGTTAAAACAGCCCTTTTTCCCATCTCTTTGGGTATTCAGCTGGATTTACCCCTGTCTTTTTTCACCTTACTTTAAAGATAAGAAAATAAACCTTTTGCGTGCAGCCATAGAGGAAGAGGGCTTAGAATTATTTATTTTTTTACCTCAACAAAAATGTGACTGGGCAGATGGCTGAATTCAAACATGACAGGGACCTTGCCCTCTTTCTCTGTAGGCTATGTTATAAAATATGGTGAAGGTGAGGCCCTCAGTTGTACTGTGGTTGTGTAAACTGTATTTTTCCTGTCACTCCTGGTGTTTGGTATTCCTCCCCATCCGTTCCATTGGTGACAGCACTGGACTCTCTGGTGCTGTTTGACAGCTAATTTTCACACCTTATAAATAACTAAATCAATTATATTTCCCCTTCTAATCAAGCCCCCAGTTATCTGTTAACTCATGGTAGGAAGGAAGGAGTTACATGGATGACTGAGGTAAGTGCTCCTAGTAATAAATGGAGATTCTCTTGATTTTATTCTCAGTTTTAAAAGGCCAAGGAAGTGTGAAACGTCAATGTTTCTAACTGCCACAGCAATCCTGGGCCGGACCAAATGAGTCCTTCACACATGAAGAGAGACCACACACACACAAACACACACACACACACACACACACACACACACACACACACACACACACACACATATACACACACACACAATGTTAGCTAAATTATTAATTTCTGACTTTCATTCGGTAGCTTAAACCGCCCATGCCAAAATGAAACGGAATCTGTAAAAATGTTTAAATTCCCGGACTAATACTTATCGCACAAGTGAGTTTCTCTGTTTGGTTTAGCTCTGCGTTTGTTTTATGGAGTCCGATTTGCAAATCTTGTTTGGTTGGATGTTTGCATATGTTATTGATTTTTCCTGAGTCCTCGGGGTAGTGAGGAGAAAATAAATAATCACAGTCGATTTCTTGCCTGCAATGCAAGTTCAGCTTTGTTTTGAGAGAAAGCTCACACACACCTTTTAATTACATTTTGTGGCACCCACTCACAGCAAAGCCATCCGATTATGGATATTATTGGATTTGACTTCAGATCAGTGTAATGCTTAAATTGCTTTGACTTTTAATTTTAGTTTGACGACACGTTGGACTTTGACATATCAATACAAATAATTCATGTATCACAGTATTGTTTATGAAAAGCATATTTTTCCTGAGTGCATTACTGTATGCAAAAGAAACCTTCGCCTAATATTTGTTTTATTTTATGAAACCTTACTAACAGAAGACGTCCTCTCCCCGCCTCTCGGCAAACAAATGGCAGAAGTGAATAATAAACTCATTGTAGATCAAGCAGACAAACACATTTGAAAATCAAGCAGACAAACATTGAAATCAAGCAGACAAATACATTGTAAATCAAGCAGACAATCACATTCTAAATCAAGCAGAGAAACACATTCTACATTGATTTTACCAGGTATTGTTCATCCTGATAAGACAGGTTTTTTACATGGACGATACATTGGAGTTAATATACGACAGCTACTAGAAATAATAGAACATCATGGAACATCTTAGAATCCAGGCCTGGTATTTATAGCGGATTTTGAAAAGGCATTTGATAAAGTAAGACTGGATTTTATTTAGAAATGCCTGGATTTTTTCAATTTAGTGATTCTCTTATACAATTGGTATAAGTAATGTATAGCAACCCCAAGAGTAAATAACGGATACTTCTCAGAGTTTTGAGTTTTGTCAAGAGGAGTTAAACAAGGGTGTCTGCTGTCACCATATCTATTCGTTATGGCCATTGAAATGCTAGCTATTAAAAACAGATCAAAGGCTTAAAAACAAAGGTGTCCATATATGCCGTTGACTCAAGTTTTATATTAAGTCCACAAGCTAGATCCCTGCAATGTCTCATTGAAGATCTAAATAACTTTTCTGGGCCTGTGTACAATATTACGTATTGGATCTTTAAAAAATATAACTTTTACATTACCCTCCAGTTTACTTATAAAATGGGCTGACAGTGAAGTAGACATACTGGTATTCATATCACAAAATATATAAATGAGCTCTCCACAATGAATTTCAATAGAAAACTTGTAAAAATAGACAAGATCCTGCAACCATAATTATGGAAATATTACCCTGATTTCAAAGTATCTCTCTTCCTTAGTCAAATCTCAGTTTACTCACTTACTTATGGCGCTGCCTACTCCTGATGATTTGTTTTTCAAATCATATGAGCTTTATCTGGGACGCTAAACCAGACCAGATAAGGCGTGCCTATCTATATAATGAATATGAATTGGGTGGGTTGAGATTATTAAATATTAAAGCCCTAAACCTTTCTCTAAAAGCTTCACTTATTCAAAAGTTTTACTCTCAAGTAGATTACTAAGAAAAGCTCATTCATTGTTTAAAAATTGCCTTTTCGCCTTTGTGCAGATTGCCATGTCTCATTTTTGATTAATTGAAAATCTTTTTTCAAAGTATCTCTCTTTTTTTAACAAGCATTGCAGAGCTGGCTACAGTTTCAATTTCATCCCCCAGAAAAGATAGAACAAATATTACAACAGATATTATGGCTGAACTCAAATTTGCTGGTTAATAAAATACCTGTGTTGATGGGAAAGATGTTTGAAAATAGTATTTTGTTTTTAAATTATATAGTAAATCGCAATGGTAAAGTTATGTCTTTCATTGAGTTATCAGAATTGTATGGGAAGGTCTGCTCAATCGAAGATTACAACCAATTGATTACAGCATTACCCCAAAAATTGGAGGAGGCAGTTGGCAGTGGGAGGAGGTAGGGAACTGGTCTGTCTGCCCAATATAAAGGATAAAAACTGGCAGAGTAATAAAAATAGCATAAATAGGAAAGTATACCAGTTTCATTTGAGGACCAGGATGTTGACAGCTGTGCCATACAGATTGTAACATAGTTGGGAAGAGATTTTTGATGTACAGATTCTGTGGTACAGGGTGTATGAGTTGACATATAAAATTATGCAAGATTCAAGACTTCGTGCTTTTTCAGCTAAAATGATTATATATCATTCTTGCCACCAACAAAATGTTGAATATTTGGGGCATACATTTATCGAAGCTCTGCAGATTTTGTTGTGAGTATACAGAATCAATAGACCATTCATTTTGGTATTGCCCTCAGGTAGACTGTTTCTGGTCTCAGGTTCAGGAATGGATGGAAATGCATAACATTGAACTAAAATTGGCCATAGAAATTGTACTTTTGGGAGATCTGGAGAGACCGGGTCAGTCAATTACTAATATTCTTAGTAAATGTATTAATCTTCAACTTGCAATCTGTGGATTCTGTTCGATTAGATAGATTGAAATTGTGTGTTAAACATCACAGCATAGTTAAAAGATATATAGTATGATGCGTAGAAATCTGAAGAGGGTGGCCAGCAGAGGTAGGTGGGATGGGCTGAGGGAAGCTGAGGGTTGAGATGTGGAATTGGAGACAAGTGGGAGTGGAGTTGCTGGGCGGGGGATAGAATGAAGGTCAAAGATAAAAGTAAAAATCAAGCAGACAAACACATTGTAAATCAAGCAGACAACACATTTTAAATCAAGCAGACAAACACATTTTACATCAAGCAGACAAACACATTTTAAATCAAGCAGACAAACACATTTTACATCAAGCAGACAAACACATTTTAAATCAAGCAGACAAACACATTTTACATCAAGCAGACAAACACAGTTTACATCAAGCAGACAAACACATTGTAAATCAGGCAGACAAACACATTTTAAATCAAGCAGACAAACACATTTTACATCAAGCAGACAAACACATTCTAAATCAAGCAGACAAACATATTTGAAAACAGCAGAGAGATACAGTACAACACATGATCTCTGCCTTGTATGGCGATGTTCCCGCACCTCTCGCTACCCTTGAAGTTGGAACTTGGCAGGCATGAGTGTGCCTTGCAGGGAGGTGTTGCGGTGCCACATTAGGAGGTGTGCACTGCTTACCTGCAGAAAAATACCTCTGCCGAGATGAAGGAAACCCTGCACACAATATTGACTGTTCTGAGCACAGGGAGGCTGATGGGGCACACAATGGTGAGGAGTGTGTGTGTGTGTACATGTGTGTGTGCTGCAATCCCTAGGTGAGCTGATAAACAAGAGTGCTGGAGGCAGCCGTGTCCTCCTGTCAATGTGCGCCAGTGGCGGGAAGGGCATCCATTCTCTAACAGCGTGTGGAGAGTGCTAGCCCACATATCTACTGACATCCCATCACTCATTCCAGGAAGTCCCTCTTTTTTTTGCATTGAGCGAATGCAACACATGGTTGAGTGTCATCAGGGAGCTCCAGTGAACATGCCGTCTCCCTGTGACAGGTCAGCCTTCAAATAGGGGCCCCTCCCAATACGTACAAACAGTGTGAATGACCTGCACTCTCTATATCCTATTAAATACACAAACAGGTGAACATGTACAGTACATTTCACATATTTATTCCTGTGACATTTTGTGCAGTTTAGCTAGGTCAGTCAGAGAATCATCTTGTAGTCCCACATCAATGTTCAGTAGGCTAGGCATTGGGCGGCAGGTAGCCTAGCAGTTAGAGCATTTGGCCAGTAAGGTAAAGGTAGCTAGTTTGAATCCTCAAGCCGAGAAGGTGAAACAAATCTATTGATGTACCATTAAGCAAGGCACTTAACGCTAATTGGCCGTGACCTGTCTCAGAGGGCGTTGGGAAATTTTAAAAACACATTTCCATGAAACAGGACAAATATAAGCACCCACCAAATGATTGTAACATTATACTCTTTGCAACATCTGTAGTCCATTGCTTCATTTAAAAAATCTGAACTTTCTCAGCAGTGGCATTTTTCCTCCATTCAGCAATTAGCCACCATTCTCCCTCAGTGTGTCAGTAATGTGATCTGCTACGTGGGCACGTCTCTCCTTCATTAGGGTCTCTCAAACTGATGGCAATTAGACTGTGGTTCTGCTCAAAGGCAGAAAAGCTCAACCTGCTAGTCTTGTCAGAGGGAGGCTTCTCATGAACAGCTAAACTAAAACATCAGTGCTGTGCTGTAACGAGGAAAGAGAGAGGCAACAAGAAACAGACACAGACTCATTTCCCCAGGCTCTCCGGGGAGCTGGCACAGGAATAATCATTTGGAGCCCAAAAGAGAGCTTCTCTACTGGGCCTGAACACTTTGAGCCTGGGTGTCCATGGCACGAGTGCTCAGTCCCAGGCCCTGACAATAACACCCATGTTAATGCTATAAGAAGGGCCTGGAAGGGTGGACAGGAGACGAGGCAGGAGCCTGATTAGGATAAATGGACTTCTGCTGAGAGGCTTCAAGAGATAAACAGAAGAGACAGACATGGGAGAAATAGAGCCTGAGGGACACAGGGAGGACAAGGTCCTAAAGGAATCAAGGTGATATAAACGATCAGATATCATCCACATGTTCAGTCCATAGACTGTCTGTCTATTCAGCTATCGGGTGAATATTTATCCCCCCACCAGACAGTGAATTTTAGAATTTCCTCAGTCGATTAATTTGTTATTTGTAGTTCCTGTGTATCAACTGTATCAAATCAAGATTAAGTGTGCGGACAACTCCCGGCGTGACTTTAGTTCCTAGGCCCACTACAGTCATGCCAAGTCAGTACTGTTCCGGGCCAGCAGACTAGTGTGGGGGATGACAGGGACCAAGTAGTGGTCAGATCCCCAGGAGAACGTGAAGCACTGTGTCTACCAGAACAGCACTGACTGAAGTATTCGTACTGCTGATGACAGACAGACAGAAAAACGGGTGAATGCCTTGTCATTCATCTCCGACCTGATTGGACCTGTCAGGGGAGAGCTGAGCAGTGAGAAAAGTGCATTATGTCCACTCACACAGCACACTCAAGTCTCCCCATCCCAACTTCAAAAGAGGACGCTGTGTAAATCAAATGGATGTTGTTTTTAACATGAGTCTGAGAGAAGAGTATTACTATATCCTAAAATACCCTGATGTTAGTAGCTTTCAAGTTACTCATCCTTACATAAAGCCTCTCTGTTATATTTAAAGCTGGTGTAGGAGTCTTTTTAGTAATATTTTTTAAGCAGCACAGCTTGTCAACTACTGCTGAGAGGTAACCGCTAACCACGTCTTTATCCCAACGCTGGCAGGATGTTCACGGTATGCTAGACCACTGATCCAACAAGGACGCACAGTGTTCTTTTTAATGTGTCTCATCTCAAGGAGATTACTTAAGCCTCTGTTTTACGGCAAGTGCAGCTTCTCTTATTTCCCCAAGCCCATCTTATTATCCAGAGTCAGGGTGTGAACCGTGTGATTGCACTCTGTGGCAGAAGGTATATTACCTTTTAAGGCGTCCAGTGGGGTACCTCCGGGGAGGCAGCATATAATTTCAACTCACGTTGAATTCAATTGCTGGAGCATGTAAAAGGGATTTTCTCATTGTTGTGGTTGACTGTGTCTGGAGCCGCAGACGTGCCCAGATTGCCGTTGGTTCACAGCTGTGGAAGGAAACATGTAATATGATACGTGATTAAAGATCACATTGTTGTGGGATGTGTTCACTGGCGTAATGTAATGCGCTAGCTAGACTGTACAGTACATACAAACCACATTATGCACGTGAGAGAAATCATCAGGAAATAATTTACAAGCTTGTACCTCATTAATCCACAGAAATAATTTCCCCAATGTGATTATATAAATATTATAAAACATTAAAAAGGAGCTCCTTGAAGAAAATCAAACATCCAATTGAATAAGGGCTGTAATGATTATAATGGGAGAAGAACAGAGTTAAAACAGCTCTCCCTTGACATATTCAGATTGTCAGGGAGTGATGTGGAGGTGTTGATCATTGTGGGTGGGATTGGCTGATATGAAGTTTTGAATAATATAGCTAAAAGTGTACTTTAAGACAACCCAAGTCATAATCCATATCAGACATAACTTTCTTCAGTTGCTTCAAACTGAGTGTGATTTTGGCCAATGGCCATGCATTTTGCATGACAGTAAATTATGTTCTGTCGACCACAAACTCGCTCAACACATAGTAAAACATTTTTCAGGAGAGGTCTGCTATCTCAAATGATAATTGAATGCTGAGCTGTGAAGGACTAATTAGGGATGATAAAGTGATACATATTTCAAGTTGAACTCTGAATTTCACAATGCCATTTCCCCTTGTTCCCAAAGGTCTATTATTGAAGCCAATAATGGTACCCTCATAAACATTCCCGAATGGCAGGGGACTGGGCTTCCCGAAGCACAGATCATGTCATCACCTCCTGAGTCCCTTTGAAAGTGGCTGGTGACGATGCTGCTGAAGGCTCTTGCTATTCTGGCTGCATTGCGCCTTGGGACAAACACGCAGAGGGAAAACAGCCAAGTAACCAGAATATCTGTAACCTACTCACCAAGGGTGAAAATGAACCCCTCTGATTAATTGAACCCCCTGCAGCTACAGAATGAACCTGAGCGTTTGAGTGACAGCTGTAGCAGATGAAAGGGATAGACTGAAAGGTCGGGCTCTGGCTCTGCAATGCACTGCTAGTCTACTAATGTAAAGGCAATGACAATACCTTCCTCCCTGGAGTCAGGCATCTTGAGGAACCACTTTGCTTTACTTCACTTTGGGTTTGAGAGGGCTATTACTTTAATGGCACTGAAAACATTGACGACAGTCTTTGGTTTTATAGAGAAGTCAAATCTGCCACGCCGAAGGTTGAAAGGCTGAATGGTCATTGTGCCGCATACTTGAGGCTGTTGCAATCTATGTGTTTAGCATATATTTTGTTGGGCGTTACTGTCAATGTATTAATTTTATATAATGTTCAAGAGTAGTGCACCTTCTTCCTAAAGCGAGCACTGCTTCCAGTACATCCAGGGGCCAGTATTTATTTACACCCTAGGGAGGATCTGCAGTAGGATCCTGTCTAATTTACACACCACCTTTAAACTGTGTTATTCCTGTACCGATCTATTGTTCTGCCTTGGGCTTGGATTTCTATGCGCAGATCAGCAAATCTTTTTACAGAAGAGGAGACGAGGAAGGGAAGTGGTGGGTGTGTGTGCGTACGCGTGTGTGGGGAGAGGGGATTGCTGTAGTGCCACAACCTTCTCCTGTCCTCTGTCTTTGGCACAACCTGAGCCCACTCTGAGGAGGACTGGGTGAGAGAGGAGAGCAGGGAGGGGGGGGGGGGGGGGTGGTTAGAGCCATGGCCTGACTACTTGCCAACCTCCTGAAGGGACCGGGTTTGGTGAAGCTAATACCAAGCTCTCCCTGCCTGCCTCGCTGCTTGCCTACCTCTCTCCCTGCTATCGCTGTGCCCACAGCCGGGGAGGTTTAATAGCAGACTCTCTCTAATCAGGGACTTTTAGAAGATTCTGGCATGGTGAGCGGCAGATAAATTGATTTATTTTCACATATTAATGGTCTTAGGTCTGAACCTAACAACACTGACAAGTGCTGATAAAGTGGAGGAAATATCATCAGACATACCAAGTTGCTTCCACTGTCCTTTGAGTATGAGTATGGGCATCAACATGAATGTGCATGAGAGGCATTCATTGGACTTTTAGTATTCACCTCATCGTTCCTCCAATTCATAATTCTCCATTATATGATTTTGTATTCTATACAGATGCTGTAATGTGCGGTATATGTAACGGCAGCCTTCCCTCTCTTCACGAGAAGAGAGGGTGTAACAGGGATCGGACCAACACGCAGCGTAGCCAGTGCTCAACATGTTTAATAAAACGAAACAGTGAACACTTACAACGATACAAAATAACAAATGTGGCAAACCGATACAGCCCTATCTGGTGCAGAGAAAACACAAAGACAGGAAACAACCACCCACAAACCCCAACACAAAACAAGCCACCTATATATGATTCCCAATCAGAGACAACACAAAACACCTGCCTCTAATTGAGAACCATATTAGGCCAAACATAGAAACAGACAAACTAGACACAAAACATAGAATGCCCACCCAGCTCACATCCTGACCAACACTAAAACAAGCAAAACACACAAGAACTATGGTCAGAACGTGACAGTATATGAGTAACACAGCCCAAGGCCTGGTAGGAAAACTAGACATCGGTAGTACATTGTTTTCTTTTACATAGTGGCCATAAATGATGAATGTGCTCGTCCTCTGAATGGGTCTGCCCTCAATCAGATCCTCACTGTTCCAATTATCCAGAGTGCATAAAGTGAGATTATCTCTGCCTGTAAGCAATCACTGGACATCTCAAAACCAAATGGCATTTCATGAGGTGCCAGGGAAAGAGACTCCTCAGAGATTAGAGGCATTGTCCTTTTGGATTTTCACAGATGAAAACAGTGCTGTTACCCTCTGCCTTTCCTATCTGCCATAAGCTAACATGGGGGGTCTGGTGATGGTGAAGACAATCCGTTAGAGGGTAAATGGTTGTTGTGGTTAAACCTCTGGCTGAGAAGCATTCCCAATGACAGCGTAAAGATGACTGGGAGAGTTAACATGTCACCATGGCAACCATGGCTGGCCTGGTCGGGGAGCTCACTACAGATTTCTTATTTTCTTCAGTAAATCATTAACAAGGCAAGGAACAAACAGGAGGCTGTTTGTCACAGCCTTAATGAAGAAAGGAAACACAGCGTGATCACTCTTTAAACTGTCATGTAGAGCAGAAAAATATATCTTCATCGGGATATGGTGTACAAGCAATCTTGCTTCATACACTTAACATTCCTAAAATGACATCAGGATTATGACATTAGGTTATAAACCATAGGCATTTCAAGTGAGGCGCTAATGTGATTTAAATCCTATAATTTTCAAGTAATAATTAAAAGCATCTTTAAATTAGATAATTAGAACCTGCTTCCATCCAACTAAATGGTTAATTATGATTTAATTTAATTGGATGGGTCCATGTGTAGCTTAGGCTCTGAGCAGAGGCAACCCTCAACTTGGATGATTGTCCAGTGTGTGAGAGGACAGCAATGCTGGTGCCTCTCTCCTAACCTCCACAGAGAGCTCTCAGATAGAAACGGTGGAAGACAAGCTGCCTGGTGCCTACCCTCAGCCATCTTAGGGATCGATCAAGCCACTACCTCCCGCCTTACCACAGAAACCCAACCCCACAGCACCTCCAATTACCACTGATGGTTGAGATCATTCCATCAGAAGAGCTGTCAGATCCACACCACGCCAGCTTTCCCTTTCGGGCAGGGGAGAGGAGAAAGAGATGAGGTGGCTAATATTCTAATGAAACCTTTTCATTTTGCCAATGCAAGAACTTTTCAAAGACTGATGCTGAACTTGGCCCTTTGTGCATTATTAATATCGACCACTTATGAGAGAATAAAGAAGCATTTACTCAGTATGGGCACGCCTGAATTAATAATAGAGATGGTGCTCAAAGGCGCGATTAATTATCTTTCATTACAAACCCACCAAAATTCACTTGAATGACAGATGTCTTCAGCATGGGCCACCCCTATCATTATCTCAGGCATCACTTTACCCCTGCATCAGAGATTCAATAGACGTCTGCCTTTGTTATTCTTCACCGTCACATTTTTTTACTCGCTGAATAAACTCCTACAATATGCAATCTGGTCCATAGGCTCTCTCCTATGAAAGCCGATGATATTAAGTGTGTCCGTATGCCTTACAAGGCTTGTGTGACTGTTCCATACAGAGCGAGGTTCGATCCGCATGAGCAGCTTTGAGAAGGGCAGGATTATCTATGTGCACTTTCTGAAGACAGGGGCTGAGGAAATCGTCCACAAACCTCCAGAGACCATGCCCATCAAAGGTTAAAAGTGGTTACCATGGTGATTGTGAGAGGAAGTGACTATTTGAGACAGACCTGTGTGCAGGATCACACAGTCTTCCGTCCTAGAGTTCTGTGCGGTTGGTGTTCATTTTTCCCAGGGCCAGAAAGCTTTGTCCTCTAGACAGCTCCCTGCATCCACATCAGGTAGAGTCTGAATTAAAATGGAGTGGACCCCATGGGCTAATACCAGCTACACTTCCAGAAAATGTTTGAAGTCATGGATTTTCTCCAAAATTACAAAAACAAGCTCACAGATCCGTGTGAATCACAATGGTCTTGCAGAAGAGACCTATTTAGAATGTTCTTGTATCATATAGGTCTACGTCTATTGAGTCTCATTCATTTTCTGTCATCTGAGTTGGCCACTGATCCAAACAAATCAAATTGTATTTGTCTCATGTGCCAAATACAATAGTGAAATGCTTACTTACAAGCCCTTAACCAACAATGCAGTTCGAAGAAAAAAAAGTGTTTAGTAAAAACTAGATAAGTAAAACATTAAAAATAACAGTAACAAATAATTAAAGAGCAGCAGTAAAATAAGGCTATATATAGGGGGTACCGGTACAGAGTCAATGTGCGAGGGCACAGGTTAGTCGAGGTAATTGAGGTAATATGTACATGTAGGTAGAGTTAAAGTGACTATGCATAGATAATAAACAGAGAGTAGCAGCAGCGTAAAAGAGGGGAAGGGGGGTTGGCAATGCAAATAGTCTGGGTAGCCATTTGATAAGCTGTTCAGGAGTCTTATGGCTTGGGGGTAGAAGATGTTAAGTCTTTTGGACATAGACTTGGCGCTCCGGTACCGCTTGCTGTGTGATAGCAGAGAGGACAGTCTATGACTTGGGTGACTGGCGTCTTTGACAATTATTATGGCCTTCCTCTGACACCACCTGGTATAGAGGTCCTGGATGGCAAGAAGCTTGGCCACAGTGATGTACTGGGCCGTACGCACTACCCTCTGTAGTGACTTGCAGTCGGAGACCGAGCAGTTGCTATACCAGGCAGTGATGCAATCAGTCAGGATGCTCTCGATGGAGGAGCTGTCAAACTTTATGAGGATCTGAGGACCCATGCCAGATCTTTTCAGTCTCCTGAGGGTGAATAGGCTTTGTCATGCCCTCTTCACGAATGTCTTGGTGTGTTTGGACCATTCTAGTTTGTTGGTGATGTGAACACCAAGGAACTTGAAGCTCTAAATCTGCTCCACTACAGCTTGGTCGATGAGAATAGGGGCATGCTCGGTCCTCCTTTTCCTGTAGTCCACAATCATCTCCTTTGTCTTGTTTACGTTGAGGGATATGTTGTTGTTCTGGCACCACATGGCCAGGTCTCTGACCTCCTCCCTATAGGCTGTCTCATCATTGTCAGTGATCAGGCCTACCACTGTTGTGTCATCGGCACACTTAATGAAGGTGTTGGAGTCGTGCCTGGCCATGCAGTCATAAGTGAACAGGAGGGGACTGAGCACGCAGCCCTGAGGAGCCCCCGTGTTGAGGATCAGAGTGGCGGATGTGTTATTACCTACCCTTACCACCTGGTGGCCCGTCAAGAAGTCCAGGATCCAGTTGCAGAGGGAGGTGTTTAGTCCCAGGGTCCTTAACTTAGTGATTAACTTTGAGGACACTATGGTGTTGAATGCTGAGCTGTAGTCAATGAACAGCATTCTCAAATAAGTGTTCCTTTTCTCCAGGTGGGATCTGTGGATCTGTTGGGGCGGTATGCAAATTGGAGTGGGTCTAGGGTTTCTGGGATAATGGTGTTATGTGAGCCATAACCAGCCTTTCAAAACACTTCATGGCTGCAGACGTGCGTGTTACAGGTCAGTAGTCATTTAGGCAGGTTACCTTAGTGTTCTTGGGCACAGGGACTATGGTGGTCTGCTTGAAACATGTTGGTATTACAAACTAAGTCAGGAACAGGTTGAAAATGTCAGTGAAGACATTTGTCAGTTGGTTAGCGCATGTTCGGAGTACACGTCCTGGTAATCCGTCTGGCCCTGCGGCCTTGTGAATGTTGACCTTTTTAAAGGTCTTACTCACATCGGCTACGAACAGCGTGATCACACAGTCGTCCGGAACAGTTGATGCTCTCATGCATGTTTCAGTGTTACTTGCCTCAAAGCGAGCATAGAAGTAATTTAGCTAATCTGGTAGGCTTGTGTCAATGGGCAGCCTGTGGCTGTGCTTCCCTTTGTAGTCTGATATCATCAATGTTTGGAATTAGGTTAATATACGAAAAGTTCAGGGATCACCATGGTTGTCAGTCTTCTTCATCCCCTTCCCGAGCAGGCTCTGTTAGCCTATTTACAGTGGTGTCAGAGACACTGGAGGGACAGAAAAAGTGGTCAGCCGAGATGAACAAGACCATAGTGGAAGTACCACCAACAGGTTGTCACTGTTCACCAAGTTTTGAAAGCTTAGGAAAGCCACAAAGATGACCATCTTGAATTTATACATCGTCTCTGTTACTTCACCGAGTGCTGTGTTAGCAACGTTGTATTTATGAGTATCAGAATTTCAATGAGAAATAGTATACGTCAATGAGTAGTAACAGTGTATGTTGTTCTCCTGCCATTGGAGGACCTTGAGTCAAGCTACGTGGTTTGGAATTAGCTAGCTGGATAAAAACAAATCATATTTTGGTCATGGTTGAGATGATTTGGGTTAATATAAGTAATCTCCCTCTTATTGGATTCAGATCAGGGTGATAACAACAGCATGTCATTACACAACCTCTGTTGTTTTTCTTGTCAATAAGCTTTAATTGTGTTGGTTTCAGCCACCCTTATTTTTCATATGCGGCATCATTCAGCCTTCCTCTGTGGCAGTGACTGCCTTCGGACAAACACAGCAGATATAATATTGTGGATGGCGTAAAATACAGAGCAGCTCTCACTAATAATGAAAAGGGATGGGTAGCATCCTTTGCGTGTGAAGAAATTGCAGAGAATCGGCCAGAAGAGCAGCTGGCGTGTTTGTCATGTTTTTTAGAAATGGACATCTTCAAATGTCGCTCCCCAGAGGCGACACTCAGAGGAAAGTGCTATTTATAGATAAGTCTGAATAACTTGTCAGATTTATGTTTGAACGGCTTTGCTTTTTTTGTGGGTTTGTCCTGTAAACTTGATTCTATTGTTGTGTCCTTGGAGAAACTAACAAATAAATTATTTATCCAAGAATAAATTCATGGAAGTTGGTTGACAATCAGCACTTCCACTTGAAATTAGAACAAAATGTCAAAGACAATATCCACTTGTGTCCTGAATAACTATACATGTGTGCTGTTCTCTTGCCAAACTATTTAAATACTCCTCATTTCCTGCCTGTGAACTAAAATGTATCTCTACATCATCAGGGCTATAACTGAGGAAAACATCCACCCAATGGCAGCTATGTCGTTCCCGACCCCTGCCCACTGAAGCGCCATCGTCCCACCCCAGTCCTTCAATGAAACCCATTGTTTTACAATGAGAAGGGCCATTCTAATACTCCCTGCTCTCACTTCTTGTTTCTGTAGGAGCCTACCCTCACGATGTGACAGTCGCCCTGCTATGCTCCACAGCCAAAGTTCCACTCCGATTCGTCACCAGCCACAGCGCCCATCACCACCGCTCTCCAAGTTTGTCCAATTAAGGGATGTGTGAGGACTAAGAGGCCAGGATTACAGACCACATTAGAAAAAAACTGACGAGATCCTTGCTGGCTGCAGATGGGCAGAACACTGTTGATTGTGAGTATCTTTATTGCTCTTTGTTGACATACATCTTAACTTCTCACCAGTGGTAAAGCTGCCATTCTGGTCACACACATTGGTCAATTTCCAAAGGAGCAAAAGTATTGTACGTAGGGAATGCACTGTCTCTAGCCAAAACAGACCACAACTATTTAATTCAACACTGAGTTTCCAAGAAAAAATGCATTGGAATGAGTTGTATATCAGGAGGCAGCCATTACGGGGCCAGAGGCCTCCTAATAGGTGTGCAGTTTCTTATCCCTCCGTAAACTACCATATGTGTATCCACACACCGAGCAGAAACTGTCAGGCGCATGCTGCCCTGTGTCGTGTTGCCCTCTGTTTTGTTTCATAGCAGATGAACAAATGCACTGCTGAATTATTTAGCAGCATTTTCAGCTAAATTTAAAAGTTATGACAATCACGTCTATATCGGGGACGTGATAAGTGGGATGATGTAGGTTCAAGCAGGGCTACCTCCGCCCCTCCTCCTCTCTGTGCACTATTCCATTTTCACAGGGAGATGTGGGGATGGAGGGATTAGGAAAACGACAGGGGGGCGAAATGATCTGACAGATCCACTTATTTCAACCATCTGTGAGCCCCTGGCCCTGATATTATTAGAGCCAAATACCTCCGAGTTGAAGAGGTAGACGTTGTCTTGAGAGGGGAGAGGAGAAGGAGGTCTGGAAGGAAGATGTCGGTGAATGTGATGGAAAATCAGGAGAAATAAACTTCAGAGGTGGAAGGAGGTGGAGAGGAGTGAGTAAGCTGGCGGATGGAAAACGCCTGTGGGTGCTACCTGACGTCTCCTGGGTACGGAGGGAAATATTGTGCTTCTCGACTTAAAAGCCTTGGGCCAGATGAATGCATTCCTCATTCTCCCCCCTGCCTTGCCCGATACAAATAAGCAATGCTG
Organism: Salvelinus namaycush; assembly: GCF_016432855.1. Taxonomy (NCBI): domain Eukaryota; kingdom Metazoa; phylum Chordata; class Actinopteri; order Salmoniformes; family Salmonidae; genus Salvelinus; species Salvelinus namaycush. The sequence continues at coordinate 26,674,027 of NC_052340.1, read as the reverse complement.
AAATAAGTCTGGTCAGCACGCTGTCTACAAAACGTACATAAAATAATTTTACTACAGAACCCAAGGAGACAACTACTACTCCTGTTAAGTGAGATCTTATTTGTTAGAAACAAAAGGTACAAAGGAATATTGGACGTATTGTTCCCAGTGGTGCCTAGTGTTTTTTAATTGTTGAATTGTCTCCTTTGGTATTACACACAAAAAACCTGTTGTATGTGACTTCCTGTTGTGTTGTTTGGCAATGGTTGAATAACTGGATTGGATAATTGTGATTTATAAAGAAATTTGTAATGAAAAAGCACAGACATTGTGTTATAATATCTTTATAACTGTAGGTACATTGGTTCCTTCTGTTCTACCGTGGGCAAATAACGTATTGTCTGTGTTGTCAGTAATGTGCTATAAATTATATTCTCATTACCTAAATAGGTGGGAGTTCAATTATTTCAGACCAGTGGTTCCCAAACTTTTGTATAGTCCCGTACCCCTTCAAACATTCAACCTCCACCTGCGTACCAGGGTCAACGCACTCTCAAATGTTGTTTTTTGGCATCATAGTAAGCCTGCCACACACACACTATAGGATACATTTATTAAACATAAGAATGACTGTGAGTTTTGTCACAACCCGGCTCGTGGGAAGTGACAAAGAGTTCTTATAGGACCAGGGCACAAATAATAACATAATAATCAATAATTTTGCTTACATATAAAACCTTATTTGTTCATCAATAATTGTGAATAACTCATCACAGGTTAATGAGAAGGGTGTGCACATAGCTCTGCAATGTTGGGTTGTATTGGAGAGTGTCTCAGTCTTAAATCATTTTCCACACACAATCTGTGCCTGTATTTAGTTTTCATGCTATTGAGGGCTGAGAATCCACTCTCACATAGGTACGTGGTTGCAAAGGGTATAAGTATCTTAACAGCTCGATTTGTCAAGGCAGGATACTCTGAGGGCAGCCCTATCTAGAAATCTGGCAGTGACTTCAGAGCCGCTTGTTGCAATTTCGATGAGGCTCTCTTGTTCAGATATGGGTAAGTGGACTGGAGGCAGGGCATGAAAAGGATAACGAATCCAGTCAAATCAAATCTAATTTTATTGGTCACATACACATGGTTAGCAGATGTTAATGCGAGTGTAGCGAAATGCTTGTGCTTCTAGTTCCGACCGTGCAGTAATATCTAACAAGTAATCTAACAAATTCACAACAACTACCTTAAACACACACAAGTGTAAAGGGATGGAATAAGAATATGAACATAAATATATGGATGGGCAATGGCCGTGCGCCATAGGCAAGATGCAGTAGATGGTATGAAATACAGTATATACATATGCGATGAGTAATGTAGGAAATGTAAACATTAATAAAGTGGAATTATTTAAAGTGACTAGTGATACCTTTATTAAATCCATGTATTAAATGTATTAAAGTGGCCAGAGATTTGAGTCTGTATGTTGGCAGCAGCCACTCTATGTTAATGATGGCTGTTTAACAGTCTGATGGCCTTGAGATGGAAGCTGTTTTTCAGTCTCTCGGTCCCAGCTTTGATGCACTTGTACTGACCTCTCCTTCTAAATAATAGCGGGGTGAACAGGCAGTGGCTCGGGTGGTTGTTGTCCTCTTTTTGGCCTTCCTGTAACATCGGGTACTGTAGGTGTCCTGGAGGGCAGGTAGTTTGCCCCCGGTGATGCGTTGTGCAGATTGGACTACCCTCTGGAGAGCCTTGCGGTTGAGGTCGGTGCAGTTGCCGTACCAGGCGGTGATACAGCCCGACAAGATGCTTTCAATTGTGCATCTGTAAAAGTTTGTGAGGGTTTTAGGTGACAAGCCAAATTTCTTTAGCTTCCTGAGGTTGAAGAGGCGCTGCTGCGTTTTCTTCACCACGCTGTCTGTGTGGGTGAACCATTTCAGTTTGTCCGTGATGTGTACGCCGAGGAACTTAAAACTTTCCACCTTCTCCATTACTGTCCCGTCGATGTGGATAGGGGGGTGCTCCCTCTCCACGATCATCTCCTTTGTTTCGTTGACGTTGAGTGAGAGGTAGTTTTCCTGACACCAACCCCCGAGTGCCCTTACCTCCTCCCTGTAGGCTGTCTCGTCGTTGTTGGTAATCAAGCCCACTGCTGTTGTGTCGTCTGAAAAACGTGATTATTGGGTTGGTGGCGTGCATGGCCACGCAGTCATGGGTGAACAAGGAGTACAGGAGGGGGCTCAGCACGCACCATTGTGGGGCCCCAGTGTTGAGGATCAGTGAAGTGGAAATGTTGTTTCCTACCTTCACCACCTGGGGGTGGCCCGTCAGAAAGTTCAGGACCCAATTGCACAGGGCGGGGTTGAGACCCAGGGACTCAAGCTTAATGATGAGCTTGGAGGGTACTATGGTGTTGAATGCTGAGCTGTAGTCAATGAACAGCATTCTTACATAGGTATTCCTCTTGTCCAGATGGGATAGGGCAGTGTGCAGTGTGATGGCAATTGCATTGTCTGTGGACCTGTTGGGGCGGTATGTAAACTGAAGTGGGTCTAGGGTGGCAGGTAAGGTGGAGGTGATATGATCCTTGATTAGTCACTCAAAGCACTACACGATGACAGAAGTGAGTGCTACGGGGCGATAATCATTTAGTTCAGTTATCTTTGCCTTCATTGGTACAGGAGCAATGGTGGACATCTTGAAGCATGTGGGGACAGCAGACTGGGATAGGGAGTGATTGAATATGTCCGTAAACACACCAGCCAGCTGGTCTGAGGACGCGGCTAGGGATTCCGTCTGGGCCAGCAGTCTTGCGAGGGTTAACAGATTTAAATGTCTTACTCACGCCAGCCACGGAGAAGGAGAGGGGGGGCCGCAGTCCTTGGTAGCGGGCCGTGTCGGTGGCACTGTATTATCCTCAAAGCAGGCAAAGTGGGCAAAATGTCCGTGACATGGCTGGTTTTCTTCTTGTAATCCGTAATTGCCTGTAGACCCTGCCCCATACGTCTGGGCCATTGAATTGCGACTCCATTTTGTCCCTATACCAACATTTCACTTGTTTGATTACCTTGCGGAGGGAATAAGTACACTGTTTATATATTCGGCCATATTCCCCAACCTCTTTCCATGATTGAATATGATGGTTTGCGCTTTCAGTTTTGCTCGAATGCCGCCGTCCATCCACGGTTTCTGGTTGGGGTAGGTTTTAATAGTCACCGTGGGTACAACATCTCCAATGCACTTCCTAATAAACTCACATCGTATAAATCGATGTTATTGTCTGAGGCTTCACGGAAAATTTTCCAGTCCACATGATCAAAACAATCTTGAAGCATGGATTCCGATTGGTCAGACCAGCATTGAATGTTTCTAGTCACGGGTACATCCTGTTTGAGTTTCTGCCTATAGGACAGTATGAGCAAGATGGAGTCATGGTCAGATTTGCCGAAGGGAGGGCGGGGGAGGGCCTTGTATACATTGCGGAAGTTAGAGTAGCAGTGGTCCAGTGTTTTGCTCAAGCGGGTACTACAGTCAATGTGCTAGTAGAATTTAGGTAGCCTTGTTCTCAAATTAGCTTTGTTAAAATCCCCATCTGCAATAAATGCAGTCTCAGGATATATGGTTTCCAGTTTACATAGAGTCCAGTGAACTTCTTTCAGGGCCATCGAGTTATCTGCTTGGGGGGGATATACATGTCTGTGACTATAATCGAAGTTAATTATCTTGGGAGAAAATGCGGTCGGCATTTGATTGTAAGGAATTCTAGGTCTTTTGGGTCGGCCTCTGGGATTAGATCCAATGAACAAAGGATCCGCTTCGGGAAAGTCGTATTCCTGGTCGTAATGTTGGTAAATTGAAGTTGCTCTTTTATCCAGTAGTTCTTCCCGGCTGTACAGTATGTAATAACACTTAAGATTTGCTGGGCTAACAATGTAAGAAATAATACATTAAAAAAACAAATTACTGCAGTTTTATTAAGACTTGAAGCGAGGCGACCATCTCTGTCGGCGCCATCTTGTTAATTCGTCCGTTTCAGGAAAGTACCTGCGTAATTGCGCACCCAGCTCACTCAAGTGCTTCCCTAAAATCATACAATGATGGAAAGACCTGTATGTTGTCCTTGTTAATGCAGACAGAGAAGAGCTCCAAGTTCTTAATCATAATCTCAATTCTGTCCCGCACATTGAATATAGTTGCGGAGAGTCCCTGTCCTACTAGATTCAGATCATTCAGGTGAGAAAAAACATCACCCAGATAGGCCAGTCGTGTGAGAAACTCATCATCATGCAACGGGTAAGACAAAAAAACTTTAAGCTCGTCTCTCAATAAAAAAGATGTCAATACTTTGCCCCTTGATAACCAGCGCACTTCTGTATGTTGTAAAAGCATTACATAGATGCTACCCATATCATTGCATAATGCAGAAAATACACAAGAGTACAGGGGCCTTGCTTTAACAAAATTAACCACTTTCACTGTAGTGTCCAAAACGTCTTTCAAGCTGTCAGGCATTCCCTTGGCAGCAAGAGCCTCTCGGTGGATGCTGCAGTGTACCCAAGTGGCGTCGGGAGCAACTGCTTCCACTCCACTGTCTCCCTGTCATGACTGTTGTGCCATCAATACAGATACCAACACATCTTGACCACCAAAGTCCATTTGATGTCACAAAGCTGCCCAGTACCTTAAAGATATCTTCTCCTGTTGTCCTGGTTTCCAGTGGTTTGCAGAAGAGGACGTCTTCCTTAATTTACCCCCCATAAACATAACGGACATATACCAGGAGCTGTGCCAGGCCCGGCACGTCTGTTGACTCATCCAGCTGTAACACATATAATTCACTGGCTTGTATTAGAAGCAGTAATTGTTTCAAAACATCTCCTGCCATGACACTGATGTCACTGTGTTGTTTGATGAAGGTATTGTCTGTATAGTATTTTTTGGCCTTTTCCCCCAGCATTGTCCCAGCCATACCCATGGCAGCAGGAAGAATGAAGTCCTCCACAATAGTATGGGGCTTGCCTGTCTTAGCCACTCGGTAGCTCACCATATAAGACGCTTCGAGCCCCTTCTTATTAATGGTATCTGTTGCTTTTATACGTGTCTTACTACTTAAAAGTTGTCTTAATTCTCACTCAAAAAACTCCTGTGGCAGATTTTTCAAATTGGCATGTTTTGTTTCTAAATGTCTGCGCAAGAGTGACACATATAACACACTGTGGCTGAGGAAAGGCACTACTCCCAATATAAGTGAACTCCCAATCAATGTAGTTCTCATCATATTTGCGCCTCTTCGATGGTCCAACGTCTGTCTGTTGTTCGGTGCTTTCCCGGGTAAGGGGGCAGTAGCTCTTCGGCTGCATCAGATGTCAGTGTCCATGCTAGCTGGGATAGCAACAAATGTAGAATTACTGATGCTAGCATTGGATGTACTCGTGGAAGCAGAACAACTTGTGTCGTCGACAGGTGCAGGTGTAGTACTGCTGGTAATAGCAGTACTACCAGTAGAGCTGGTATGTGTCTCTATGGACGCGGGCCTTACTTTTTTTAACCATTCATCTATTTTCAAGCAAACGGAATGAGCATCAGCTACGTTTGGCTACATTCGGACCGTTAGTGGAATTCCCGTGAGAGAGTAACGGTTAATGTGATTGAATGTTAATTGTTTAGGCTACCTGTATTTGACATTGTGTTGTTATTTTGCTGAAGACTAGATGGTTTCATTTTTGGGGGGGCAGTGAAAGGAGGCTACTCAGGAAAATCTAAATGGATTGTTTTGGAGTACCCCCGACGGCATTGCGTACCCCAGTTTGGGAATAGCCGGTTCAGACCAACCAATCTGCTAGTCTCTCGTCAGATTTACAGACCGTGATTGACTGCTGTGAGGGCTAGCTTAGCTCTGCCAATCTGTGGGCCCAGTGAAATGAGACGTTGAAAGAATCCTTCCTGCTACAGACAGATTCAAATGAAGAGAGAGAGAGAGAGAGAGCTGTCACACACACACACTGAGTCCTAGAGCACGGGAGACCGGGTTGAGCTGAATCAAACTGAGAGGATGTCCTTTCCCGCTTTGCAGAGGACCACAGAGACACATCCGCCCCCACTGTTTTAGAGCAGATACAGAGAGACAGAGAGTAGGAGAGAGAGGGCTGCAGCTTCCTGGCAGCCCAGCCTGCGACCCTTCAGCAACCCTGCTTATTAACAGCAGAAATACAACATCTGCCCTGCAGACCTGCAGACCCCCGAACCCTGCTATCTCTGCTCCTGTCCCGCTCTGACCAAAGCATGTAGGGGTCAATCCTGTTAAATAAATAATAATGTTTTAAAGAAGGAAAACAAACTAATTGAGTATTGTGATATAACTCAGTGTATTACCTCCACAATGACAAGAATACAGCTGGCTAGCATAGTAATTCCTCACCACTCATACTGTATGTTGGTATCTGGTTGTTGGGATAAGATGCTGGGTTGCTGCAATGTGCTGGAGATGGATTTTGGAGGGCTACTAATTTCTAATGCTGCTTCTAAGGTCTAAAATATTACATAATATCCCCTTATCACAAATACTGTACATACTAATATGTTTCCTTAAGTTAGTCCACATCCACCCCAGAAGAATTGCTATCAGATGCAACTGCATTTACCATTCTGCTGGGGTGTACAGAGTTTCTCCCTTGGCCTGGATGAGAAACACCCCAGAGACAGAGGTTTTTGTGTACAGAGTTTCTCCCTTGGCCTGGATGAAAAACACCCCAGACACAGACACTCCAGAGACAGAGGTGTTTGTAGAATAAGAAATTGGAACATAAATTATAGAATGAGAACTCTGCCCCCAAAAGCATTCATTGTATTTCTCCCTGACAGGGAAAAATACACATCCATGAAATGTTCCACAACTGCATCTAAATGTAAGAAGAAGGAGCGGTGAGCTGCAGTCTTGACTTCTTACCTGAGATTCATTCATAATGGTGGGAATAAATTCCTAGGCTTGTATGTCCGCCGTCTCAGAATATGAAAGGGAAACCAAAGCTTGTCACACCTTTTGTTATTTTCCAATGCGTTTGTACAGCATTGAAAAAGAGCTTGGCATGCTGAAATTAGTGCTCTCTTCACAGCATAACTGTATAGCTAAAATGTCCAGATTTTAATTTGAAAGTCATGACTACCTGACTCCTACTGTAGTTACTAAAAGCAGTTAAAGCAATTAATGCTTAGGGCACATCATTTACGTGATTACTTTAAAGCTAGTCACTACTGTACATCCATTTTTTTATGATATATACCTATTGATTCTTGAAGAAAATCCCTTACAGTTTAAATGCCTCATGAGCTTAGTTCAACTGTCATACCCCATCAGAAACCAAAATATAAGCTTGTTTTACTCCAATGTTTGTAAACAATGTAAATGTTTACAAACACTTTATAGCCTCAAGACATGGATCAAACTATCATTTGTATCTCATGGATGGTCAGTCATAGCTCCGTCTATGAATTTGTGAGTGGTTACATTTCTCCAGGCTGATCCCTCAGCATTTTACCAAAACAGAGGCGGGGTGGACGATTTGCTATTGTTTCAATTAAGGACTGGCTTTAATAGCAGGAATACATGTAATAACACATATTTTTTTTAACCTTTTATTTAACTAGGCAAGTCAGTTAAGAACAAATTCTTATTTTCAATGACAGTGGGTTAACAGTGGGGTAACTGCCTGTTCTGGGGCAGAACGACAGATTTGTACCTTGTCAGCTCGGGGATTTGAACTTGCAACCTTTCAGCTACTAGTCCAACGCTCTAACCACTAGGCTACACTTAATATATCAATGATATGAGAAGTAATGTACTTTAATCATCATTTTAATTAAGAGGGTTTTGCCACCTACGCTATAGTCAATACATTATGGTTATTTTCTCGAGTGTCAATTAAAGTTCAGGAGATGGAGACTAAAGCTCCATATACAAATAACTGAACTAGACATTTTTAAGTGGCTGCTGCCCTTAAAACACTTTAGATTGCTATTTCTTATGGCAAGAGTGCCACATGTTCTGTCACACATTGCAAATTGGTTTGAAAGAGAAATGGAACGCATGGATTGGTAGTCACTTTCTTTGGCATTTCTATCAAAAGTTATGTGCTGTTTGTTTATAATGACCCATCCACTCTCTGACTGCACTTAACATCCAGCAAACTCTGTTTCCAGTAGTTTGAAGGCTAAATTGTGCACTCATGCCATTTTATAATATACACTAAATACCCCTACAATACATAGGCATTGATTTATCATCAATGGCCAAATAACAATTATTACAGTATTATTTAGAACCTGGATAATTCTTAAGTGTGCTGCCGCTCAGGTTTTGGGAGTAATCTTATTCGCGTGGGGATTGCAGTTACAGTTACAGTGCCTTCAGAAAGTATTCATACCCCTTGACTTATTCCACATTTTGTAGTGTTACAGCCTGAATTCATAGATTTTTTTCCTCACCCATCTACACACAACATCCCATAAGGACAAAGCTAAAACATGTTTTTAGAAATGTTAGCAAATTTACTGAAAGTGAAATACAGAAATATCTCATTTATGTAAGCATTCACACCCCTGAGTCAATACATGCTAGAATCACCTTTGGCAGTGATTATAGCTGTGAGTATTTCTGAGTAAGTCTCTAAGAGCTTTGCACACCTGGAACACACTTAATATGTTGTGAAAATTGTTGAAGAAATGTAATGTCATGTAATATTTTAAATTGTATATACAGTAACTGCCTTAATGTTGCTGGACCCCAGGAAGAGTAGCTGCTGCCTTGGCAGGAACTAATGGGGATCCTTAATACATACAAATGCAAATTGCACAATATTATTCTTTAAACAATTATTCAAGCTATGTCAAGTTGGTTGTTGATCATTGCTAGATAACCATTTTTTACTGAACACAAATATAAATGCAACATGTAAAGTGTTGAAAAAGATTCCAGAAATGTCTTTGTGCACAAATTTGTTTGCATCCCTGTTAGTGAGGATTTCTCCTTTGCAAAGATAATCCATCTACCTGACAGATGTAGCATATCAAGAAGCTGATTAAACAGCATGATTATTACACAGGTGCACCTTGTGCTGGGGACAATAAAAGGCCACTCTAAAATGTGCAGTTTTGTCACACAACACAATGTCACAGATGTCTCAAGTTTTGAGGGAATGTGCAATTGGCATGCTGACTGCAGAAATGTCCACCAGAGCTGTTGCCAGAGAACTGAATGTTCATTTCTATACCATAAGCCGCCTTCAACATCGTTTTAGAGAATTTGTCAGTACGTCCAACCGGCTTCACAACCGCAGACCACGTGTATGGCATCGTGTGGACGAGCTGTTTGCTGATGTCAACATTGTAAACAGAGTGCCCCATGGTGGCGGTGGGCTTATGGTATTGGCAGGCATAAGTTACAGACAGCGAACACAACTGCATTTTATCAATGGAAATTTGAATGCACAGAGATAACATGATGAGATCCTGAGTCACATTGTCGTGCCATTCACCCGCCGCCATCACCTCATGTTAAAGCATTATGATGCACGGCCCCGTGTCGCAAGGACCTGTACACAATTTCTGGAAGCTGAAAATGTACCAGTTCTTCCATAGCCTGCACACTCACCAGACATGTCACCCAATGAACATGTTTGGGATGTTCTGGATAGACGTGTACGACAGCTTGTTCCAGTTCCCGCCAATATCCAGCAACTTCGCACAGCCATTGAAGAGGAGTGGGACAACATTCCACAGGCCACGTTTCAACAACCTGATCAACTCTATGCGAAGGAGATGAGTCGAGCTGCATGAGGCAAATGGTGGTCACACCAGATACTGACTGGTTTTCTGATTCATGCCCCCTACCTTTTTTTAAGGTATCTGTGACCAACAGATGCATATCTGTATTCCCAGTCATGTGAAATCCATATATTTCAGAAAACTTTAACCAGACCACTCAGGAACATTCAATGTCGTCTTGGTGAGCAACTCCAGTGTATATTTGGCCTTGTGTTTTAGGTTATTTTCCTGCTGAAAGGTGAATTTGTCTCCCAGTGTCTTTTGGATAGCAGACTGAACCAAGTTTTCCTCTAGGATTTTGCCTGTGCTCAGCTCTATTCCATTTTTTTTATCCTAAAAAACTCCATGGTCCTTGCCAAGGACAAGCATACCCATAACACGATGCAGCCACCACCATGCTTGAAAATATGTAGAGTGGTACTCAGTGATGACTTGAATTGCCCCAAACATAAATTATTTTTATTCAGGACATTATATTCATTTCTTTGCCACATATTTTGCAGTTTTACTTTAGTGCCTTATTGCAAACAGGATGGATGTTTTGGAATATTTTTATTTTGTACAGGCTTCCCTTTTTTACTCTATCGATTAGGTTAGTATTGTGGAGTAACTACAGTGTTGTTGATCCATCTTCAGTTTTCTCCTATCACAGCCATTAAACTCTTTAACTGTTTTAAAGTCACAATTGGCCTTATGGTGAAATCCCTGAGCGGTTTCCTTTCTCTCCGGCAACTGAGTTTGGAAGGAACCAAATAAGGAGTGAACCTGTTCAGTCTAATTCATGTGAGGCGGTGCTGCATGGATTTACCCCAGCACTAGTTGGCTGGCAGTATGCTAAAGTACCTGCACACTGTAATCCCTGGAAGATAAGACAACTAGTCCTCTGCTTAGGCGTTTTTCTGTGAGGCGCTGCCTGTGACATCCCATGGACCTGCTGCATGAAGCGACTTAATCTCACTGCAGCAGATCACAGCCTCACAGCCAACCATCACTCCCCAGAGCCAGTCAGAAGGTGGAGGTAGTGGAGACAGCCAGCCAGATCTGAAACACAAAACTCCCAGATTCTCTGCATCTCCGTAGAGGCCGACCGGGGGAGATGGATGCCCAACTTTTCGGCAGCAGTGCGGTGCGCCCCGCGGCAAAACCTCAGTAACAATCCTCGCTAAGGCAATCTCATGTCAGCTACTCTATTTTCTGGTTTAACATATGGCCACTGTGTTACGGTTTATGGGGTTAGAAAACAAGGGATTGGCTCTCAGGCCCCAAGTGATTACTAGACTTCTATAACGCAGTGGGGTTGAAAACCAATTACCACATGGCATGCGTTGCTTCTTTTCTAATTCAAATGTACTGTAACAATGTACTGTGACTGTAATGTACTATAACTGCTGTAGTAAAAAACAAACTGCAACATTAGCAATGAGTCAGAGTTAGGATGAAGAACTGCAACATGATTAATGAGTCAGAGTTAGAATGAAGAATATGGAATGTAAAGTCAGACTAAGGTACACTACATACACATAGGCATATGTACGCGAGCAATTTGAGCCGTGGAGATTTCCCTCATAACTCAGGGATCTGTGTATTGTAGAGCCTGGAGAAACCTTGAATCTCCTCTAGCCCTGAGATGTGTAAAATCAATCTGTTCTCTTCAGTTTGAGCCCTGTGAATTGGAGAAGGAATTACAATATATGCTTGAGCAGCAGCAGACCTTTTTTATTCCCAGAGTAAAGGTCTTTACCACAATATGGCAGCCTGCGAGAGAATAGGAGCCATTCCCCTGCCTAATGTGTGCATTCTACTATTGCATTCCCTACCAGACAAGGACGAGCTGGGCAACAGAACATATCCACAGCTGTAATCCTTAAACAGTGCATACTGTCAGTGTCCACATAATGCCCTTAAACATACAAGATTATTATATTATTGTAATTGTATGAACGATTTGGGCTGACTTGTCTGCAATGAGTTGAGTTCAATCAATACCACAGCACAAATCATTACTCTAGTCTAACAGGTTAGGGCCATGGGGTTAAACATATACTCAGAGTAGATGAATTCATTCATCAAGCTAAAAGAGGCAACTGTATTCCGACGGGTCACGCAAGCTTGCCAGTATCATTTGTGGCAATCCAGGAACAGGATTTACAGGACATTTACAGTGGAAAATGTTCAGTGAATATAACTCTTATTATACTCACCACCCACCCACTCAGACAGATATGTGCATAGACATAACATATAGATGGCATCTGATGAAGAAAACAAGTGACTGCATAATAATCACAATGATCACACATTACCTCTGTGGCATTGGCAATATTTCAGTGGAACATCGGATTCATATCTCAAGCACGGCATACATCAAGTCAGAATCCAAATCGTTGGATTTGTGTCACTTAAACAAACCATGCAGGGGAGGGGGAAAAAGAGCCTTTTAATTGCCCAATCAGGAGGCCTTAAAGTACCATGTCTGCAGATATAGGATTGTGTGATTGAATGCAGCACTGATGGCACCTGATTACAGTTGCCGTGGTCGCATCTATAACCTTCCCTAACTTAATTAAAGTGAAATGTTCTACCTCCATCCCCTGGAATTTACGTCTGAAAGTTTTAATTTAATCAATTTCCACTGGTAATTCTGCATCCCCTGGGGTCCTCATTAGTGCTACTGGGTCCCCTGGGTGCACCATGGTTTAGCCTGCCGGCCAGACAGACTGCATCCTTCCTGCTCCCACCAGCCAGATAAATCTTCTGTAATAGACAGTGTGAAGGAAGGAACAATTGTCCCGCTGTCTTGATTGTGTGATCCTATCACTATGCTCTAGCTGGCAAGGCTCTTGAAGGGATAGGGGTTGGAGACAGAGGGTTCATGGAAACAAAGGGTTTTATTAAGAAATCCTCTCAGATGTTTCAGGGCCACCTGGTCGTGAAGGGGAATGTTGCCATGGTTACACTGGTGCATGCTTCTTTGTTATCTATTGACTACCAGTTAGTCAAACTATTCAACAATTCCATGGTTTACCTCTAGTCCTTGTACTGTATGCATCGGATTATCCTAGTCTCATTTACAGACATTCAAATTAGATAGCTATCTCGAGATTTGATGATGGCTGGCAAGACTAGATTATCCTGACTTGAAAATAGCCTCTGAGTTTGTTGGAATTGCCAGAGGAGGGCATGCGATCAAAGTCAACGGTGAGCTCTCTGCAAAGTCATCTTCCAGCCGAGTCAGTGACAGTATACTGTTCTGTAGCATCAGCAGATGCCGAAATTCTGTCAACACTGTTCTGCATGTGTCATTTTTCTGTTCCCCCCCCCCCAGCGCTTTGGAATGTGACTCTGTGTATTAGATCGCACCCCTGATGTACAAGGACAGTAGAGGTAAAAGGGCTGACAAAAATATGCCAGCCATTTGGAAATTTGAGAGGGCAAAAATAGTGGAGTATGGAGAGATGAGCGTTGAAATGTCAGAGGCCCCTCATTAATAAGTGAATTTAAATTTAAGTCAAGTCATTTTCAGTTAGGCCTCTGGATTAACTTAACAAATAGGACTAATTAATTAACACTGAAGTCCAGTGTGACACTTATTTGGCATTTTACCAAGCGGTTTTAAATGTCATTGCTTCTCAAAATGTTAAAATGTCAGTCTGTGCAGGGTACACTTTGAAGTTTCTGAGCAAATGCTTCAACTCTACATTCTCTAACCGGTCTATGGACAGCTGACAACGTCACTAAACGATGTGCACGCTTCAATGGGCCAGAAGGCAGTGTGTTGTTATGATTCTGGATGGCCAGATAGCTAGAAACAATGAAAAGAAGCTGCCATGTGGGGAATCGCAGGCGGCTCGTTTCAGCTAGTTTTATCTTGTTCTTGATAACATGTCTTGTTTTGAGGTATTTTGACTGACGTCACGTCTATGCTAATATGGCAAAAAAAAATGTTGCTAGCTAACCAACAACTGTAACAATGTATTTGAGAGACAAGCGCTCATTGTGTAAATGTATTTCTGTTGTCAATTAAAATCGAAGATGAAATATAGTTTACAAACCCTGTCAGTTTTGCCCCATAGTTGGGCACGCGCCGGTTTTGTTATTAAACAACCAACCTGTCTATTAATTGCTGAAACTGTGTCAGTTACGCTGGATGAATTGGCTACAGTAGGTTTACCTGAAAGAAACCATTCAAAACTTGAAATATATATAAAAAGAAACATCTCTCTTTATGTTGCAGCGCTATAAGGAGAGGCTAGGCATTTCTTTATACAAAAATGGTTTATATAAAGGTCACTCAGTATGGTCAAGTGACATTTATGACATTTTGCAAAAGAGACCTTTGTCTCAATGGGACTCCCTGCTTCAATAAATAAATAAATAAGATGTTTTATGTTGTGTGCAATGACATGGCATGTTTCTTTACTGAACAAAATACATGGTGGCCTTGCTTTGACTGTAATGTTCACTATTAAGTAGCTTGATAGGCCATGCCCCCCATCATTCTGCTTTGAGTATTCTGTGGTGAATGAGATACATTCATTTATACTAGCTTTTCATTTAGACTAAAATCAGCAGCTAGGCGTGTAAATACAACACACAACTCTAAATCCAGAGTAGCCAACCCAGTGGGTGTATGAAGGTCAACATGTATTCCTGCAGGCTGCATTACCAAAATGGAATCACTCTCATATAGTAAGAAAAAGTGTGCAGGAACCAACTAAGCTAGCTCTCTCTCTAATTAGCAAAGGCATTCAATAAAATTCCACCACAAAATTGTTTACTTCAGGGGCTGCCTTTGAGTGACAGGTTAAAAGCTAATGACAGCATGTCATACCAACAGTCTCACGAATTATGCAACTAAGAAAACAACAGGGATGTACAGAAATGGTGCCCATGTAGACTGGTAAATGATGTGTATGGTGACACACTAATGCAAGTCTACATTGAAATCAATGTCCATTTAAAGCTTATCCCCCTTATAATGGTCGCCATCGATATAGTTGATATTCAGATTCTGAGCAAAATTCATAATGTTGTCCAGGCATTTACAGTAGCTGCTTAGTGCTATTTGATGTTCATGTTAGACTACCCTGCACTTAATGTATTACAGTCATTAAATAAACACCATCAATGTGAGTGTTACTATTTAACAAAGGTTGTTATTAAAACAGCCGCAGCTATCAGTTTTAGTCTGTTCTGGTATTATTCTCTCTCCTTATCATTCCTCTACCAATTATTTTCCAAGCCCAACAAAAATCATGTACTGGCTGCCTCAGCCTTGGATGAAATCCCCCTGGTTTAATTAGTGATGATCAAATTCATAATTATACATTTTCCCACTCCACACAGGCATATACAGTAATTGGGGACTTTGGCTCTTGAGAACGCTTCATGTGAACAATCCATTGTCTCTCCCTCATCAGGGGAACTTAGAGTAGAGCTAGCACTAGCTACCACAGGCCATGTTGTGGTGTCTGAGAGGAGGAATGTTGGCCTAAACTCCCACTCAGTATACTAACTTTAATGAACTCATGAATCTATCTGGGAGGCTCTTGGTGCTAACCCTTGGTCCATGTTTATGAGTGGGCCTGGTCTATGGATAGATTAATCATAAATCTCGGTTCCACACTGAACACTGGGACCTTACTATATTTACTTCAAAATAGTTAATGATTATGGCAATGAACTGAACAAGTGTACAATCTACCGTTCTTTACCAAAAGGTCCAATTCTGATACCCATTATATTTTTAAATGTTCTGTAATAGCATTCAGTACAATGCTGGTAGCTCATGAAACGTTTATTTGAGATTCATCTCACATTTTGTAGATGTCATGGAACAAATTATTGCTAAACAAGCTATTCAGTGTGTCCAGCACCTGTGGTGTAGAATAGCCATGGATCAGCAGCATACAGCTCCACACGGCGAAATAAGAGCTTGAAAATACAATACTGTTATTTTAGGACTGAGAATCAGCATTTAAAAAATGAGCTGGTATACAATGTAACTGATGGTGTATTACTGTATCAGACAACTCAAATAAGTGCACAATGAAAAAATAAAGGAAGGATGAAGTGAATACAGTGTTATGTGAGTAAAGCCTATGGATATTTTTCTGAAAAGATTCTGCTTGGTTGTACGTCACTGTTCATGCTGCATTATGGTGCTCTGTGAGGACAACGATGGCAAGCAGTATCCCCCACGCAATGTACATGTTCTTTCTGTCCTAAGATCTCCAACAAGAGACAGAAGACTTAACCTTTTACTTGTTTTCCTAATCATATTAGGAACGGCCACACATGGGCCCCTTAAGCAAAAAGGCCCGAGAGGGTGTGGTATATTGGCCATATACAGTTGAAGTCGGAAGTTTACATACATTTAGGTTGGAGTCATTAAAACTAGTTTTTCAACCACTCCACACATTTCTTGTTAACAAACTATAGTTTTTGGCAAGTCGGTTAGGACATCTACTTTGTGCATGTCACAAGTAATTTTTACAACAATTGTTTACAGACAGATTATTTCACTTATAATTCACTGTATCACAATTCCAGTGGGTCAGAAGTTAACATACACTAAGTTGATTGTGCCTTTAAACAGCTTGTAAAATTCAAGAAAATTATGTCATGGCTTTAGAAGCTTCTGATGGCACTGACATAATTTGAGTCAATTAGAGTTGTACTTGTGGATGTATTTCAAGGCCTACCTTCAAACTCAGTGCCTCTTTGCTTGACATCGTGGAAAATCAAAAGAAATCAGCCAAAAATTGTAGACCTCCACAAGTCTGGTTCATCCTTGGGAGCAATTTCCAAACGCCTGAAGGTACCACGTTCATCTGTACAAACAATAGTACGCAAGTATAAACACCATGGTACCACGCAGCCGTCATACCGCTCAATAAGGAGACGCGTTCTGACTCCTAGAGTTGAACGTACTTTGGTGCGAAAAGTGCAAATAAATCCCAGAACTAAAGCAAACGACCTTGTGAAGATGCTGGAGGAAACAGGTACAAAAGTATCTATATTCACAGTAAAACGAGTCCTATATCGACATAACCTGAAAGGCCGCTCAGCAAGGAAGAAGCCACTGCTCCAAAACCGCCACAAAAAAAGCCAGACTACGGTTTGCAACTGCACATGGGGACAAACATCGTACTTTTTGGTTTCATCAGTCCATTGGTCTGATGAAACAAAAATAGAACGGTTTGACCATAATGACCATCGTTATGTTTGGAGGAAAAAGGGGGAGGCTTGCAAGCCGAAGAACACCATCCCAACAGTGAAGCACTGTTATGGGGGTGCTTTGCTGCAGGAGGGATTGGTGCACTTCACAAAATAGAAGGCATCATGAAGCATGAAAATTATATGGATATATTGAAGCAACATCTCAAGACATCAGTCAGGAAGTTAAAGCTTGCTCCCAAATGGGTCTTCCAAATGGAAAATGACCCCAAGCATATCAATCACAAAGCCCTGACCTCAACCCTATAGAAAATGTGTGAGCAGAACTGAAAAAGCGTGTGCGAGCAAAGAGGCCTACAAACCTGACTCAGTTGCACCAGCTCTGTCAGGAGGAATGGGCCAAAATTCACCCAACTTATTTTGGGAAGCTTGTGGAAGGCTACCCAAAACATTTGACCCAAGTTAAATCATTTAAAGGCAATGCTACCAAATACTAATTGAGTGCATGTAAACTTCTGACCCACTGGGAATGTGATGAAAGAAATAAAAGCTGAAATAAATCATTCTCTCTACTATTATTCTGACATTTCACATTCTTAAAATAAAGTGGTGTTCCTAACTGACCTAAAACAGGGAATATTTACTAGGATTAAATGTCAGGAATTGTGAAAAACTGAGTTTAAATGTATTTGGCTAAGGTGTATGTAAACTTCTGACTTCAACTGTACCACAAATCCCTGAGGGGCCTTATTGTTATTATAAACTGTTTACCAATGTAATTAGAAGAGTAAAAATAAATGTTTTGTCGTACCTGTGGTATACGGTCTGATATACCACGGCTGTCAGCCATCTGCATTCAGGGCTTGAACCACCCAGTTTATAACATGAGACATGTGATGACCTGATCTTTACCCTTTGCCCGAGGTTTCGGTTTCAGTCCCCATGGTCCTATGGGACGTCTGTGTTCTTCCTACCCCAGGTGTGAGTGCCTAATCTCGGGTTCAGCCAAAAGAAGAGTCCCTGGCTGAGCTGTTGCAAATAAATTTGAGGGGAAAGTGGTAGACCGGCTGGCCAAGGCCTGTGGTTATCAGCAGAGAGAAAACCTGCCTTGGAATGGGCGCCTAAATCTTTCATCAATGCTGAGGAAGCTGGCCATCAATCAAGTGCAAAGTGCGCTGAAAATGGCTTACTTAACTATTCCTGAAAATTAAACAGCCATTCTCATCTAAATCAAATGGGAAAGTATACTCCCCGCCGCTCTTTGGAGTGATTAAGTTATTATGCAGCATTAAAGTGGACAGTGCGCTGGTCTCGTGTTAAGCAATGCGAAGAGTGTAAATCTACATGGGCTGACTTAACAGTAGGTGGAAATGAGGCGGTCTTGCATCCCCACATCCATTAGGCACATTTAGAGATGGATTATCTTTGATTACATGTCAATTTGCCCATTTTCCATGCAGCATAAACCTACTATAGGGAAATTATCATTCTTAGAATAAATTGAAAATTCTTTCTGTAAAATGCCTATATTGGGGGGAGAAGTATTTCGTCACTTTGCTCTGAATTTCATATTACAAAGACATCAACACAACATCTGCCCAGACTTGGTTAGAAAACAAAGTCCTGTTTGAATCTGTCACTCTCTGTGAATCATAGCCATTGGACCAATATGTTGTGGCATTTTACTCTGCTCCAAGGGTACTCTATAGGCCCAAGTTGTTTTCTTCCATTTACCTTCATGGCTTCTGGAAATAGAGAAGGATATAAACACAATGGAGGCATCTGAGATGTACAGTTGCAGTCGGAAGTTTACATATATTTAGGTTGGAGTCATTAAAACTTGTTTTTCAACTACTCCACAATTTTCTTGTTAACAAACTATAGTTTTAGCAAGTCGGTTAGGATATCTACTTGTGCATGACACAAGTCATTTTCCCAACAATTGTTTACAGACAGATTATTTCACTTATAATTCACTGTATCACAATTCCAGTGGGTCTGAAGTTTACATACATTATGTTGACTGTGCCTTTAAACAGCTTGGAAAATTCCAGAAAATGATGTCATGGCTTTAGAAGCTTCTGATAGGCTAATTGACATCATTTGAGTCAATTGGAGGGGTACCTGTGGATTTATTTCAAGGCCTACCTTCACACATTACTGTGCAGCCGTATTCATCGACCTAGCCAAGGCTTTCGACTCTGTCAATCACCACATTCTAATCGGCAGACTAAACAGCCTTGGTTTCTCAAATGACTGCCTCGCCTGGTTCACCAACTACTTCTCTGACTGAGTTCAGTGTGTCAAATCGGAGGGCCTGTTTTCCGGACCTCTGGCAGTCTCTATGGGGGTGCCACAGGGTTCAATTCTCGGGCCGACTCTCTTCTCTGTATACATCAATGATGTCGCTCTTGCTGCTGGTGATTCTCTGATCCACCTCTACGCAGACGACACCATTCTGTATACTTCTGGCCCGTCCCTGGACACTGTGTTAACTAACTTTCAGATGAGCTTCAATGCCGTACAACTCTCCTTCCGTGGCCTCCAACTGCTCTTAAATGCAAGTAAAACTAAATGCATGCTCTTCAACTGATCGCTGCCCACACCTGCCCGCCCGCCCAGCATCACTACTCTGGACGGTTCTGACTTAGAATATGTGGACAACTACAAATACCTAGGTGTCTGGTTAGACTGTAAACTCTCCTTCCAGACTCACATTAAGCATTTCCAATCCAAAATTAAATCTAGAATCGGCTTCCTATTTCGCAACAAAGCATCCTTCACTCATGCTGCCAAACATACCCTCGTAAAACTGACCATCCTACCGATCCTCGACTTCGGCGATGTCATTTACAAAATAGCCCCCAACACTCTACTCAACAAATTGGATGCAGTCTATCACAATGCCATCCGTTTTGTCACCAAAGCCCCATATACTACCCACCACTGTGACCTGTACGCTCTCGTTGGCTGGCCCACGTATCACACTCGTCGCCAAACCCACTGGCTTCAGGTCATCTTCAAGTCTCTGATAGGTAAAGCCCCGCCTTATCTCAGCTCACTGGTCACCATAGCAGCACCACCCGTAGCACGCGCTCCAGCAGGTATATCTCTCTAGTCACCCCGAAAGCCAATTCCTTCTTTGGCCGCCTTTCCTTCCAGTTCTCTGCTGACAATGACTGGAATGAAATGCAAAAATCACTGAGGCTCGAGACTCTTACCTCCCTCACTAGCTTTAAGCACCAGCTGTCTGAGCAGCTCACAGATCACTACACCTGTACATAGCCCATCTGTACATAGCCCATCGAACTACCTCATCCCCATACTGCTTTTATTCATTTATCTTGCTCCTTTGCACCCCTGTATCTCTACCTGCACATTCATCTTCTGCACATAAATCACTCTAGTGTCTAATTGGAATATTGTAATTACTTCGCCACCATGGCCTATTTATTGCCTTACCTCCCTTTTCTTAGCTCATTTGCACACACTGTATATAGATTTTCTTCAACTGTATTACTGACTGTATGTTTTGTTTATTCCATGTGTAACTCTGTGTTGTTGTATGTGTCGAACTGCTTTGCTTAATTCTTGGCCAGGTCGCAGTTGTAAATGAGAACTTGTTCTCAACTTGCCTACCTGGCTAAATAAAGGTGAAATAAAACAATTATTTAAAAAACTCAGTGCCTCTTTGCTTGACATCATGGGAAAACCAAAAGAAATCAGCCAAGACCTCAGATAAAAAATTGTAGACCTCCACATGTCTGGTTCACCCTTGGGAGCAATTTCCAAACGCCTGAAGGTACCACGTTCATCTGTACAAACAATAGTACTCAAGTATAAACACCATGGGACCACGCAGCAGTCATACCGCTAAGAAAGGAAACGCATTCTGTCTCCTAGAGATGAACGTACTTTGGTGAGAAAAGCACAAATTAATCCCAGAACAACAGGAAAGGACCATGTGAAGATGCTGGAGGAAACAGGTACAAACGTATCTATATCCACAGTAAAACGAGTCCTATATCGATATAACCTGAAAGGCTGCTCAGCAAGGAAGAAGCCACTGCTCCAAAACCGCCATAAAATAGCCAGACTACGGTTTGCAACTGCACATGGGGACAAAGATCGTACTTTTTGAAGAAATGTCCTCTGGTCTGATGAAACAAAAATAGAACTGGCCATAATGACCGTCGTTATGTTTGGAGGAATAAGGGGGAGGCTTGCAAGCTGAAGAACACCATCCCAACCGTGAAGCACGGGGGTGGCAGCGTCATGTTGTGGGGGTGCTTTGCTGCAGGAGGGACTGGTGCACTTCACAAAATAGATGGCATCATGAGGCATGAAAATGATGTGGATATATTGAAGCAACATCTCAAGACATCAGTCAGGAAGTTAAAGCTTGCTCGCAAATGGGTCTTCCAAATGGACAATGACCCCAAGCATACTTCCAAAGTTGTGGCAAAATAGCTCAAGGACAACAAAGTCAAGGTATTGGAGTGGCCATTACAAAGCCTTGACCTCAACCCTATAGAAAATGTGTGGGCAGAACTGAAAAAGCGTGTGCGAGCAAGGAGGCCTACAAACCTGACTCAGTTTTACCAGCTCTGTCAGGAGGAATGGGCCAAAATTCACCCAACTTATTGTGGAAAGCTTGTGGAAGGCTTTGGTTTGACCCAAGTTAAACAATTTAAAGGCAATGCTACCAAATACTAATTGAGTGTATGTAAACTTCTGACCCACTGGGAATGTGATGAAAGAAATAAAAGCTGAAATAAATCATTCTCTCTACTATTATTCTGACATTTCACATTCTTAAAATAAAGTGGTGATCCTAACTGACCTAAAACAGGGAATTTTTACTAGGATTAAATGTCAGGAATTGTGAAAAACTGAGTTTAAATGTATTTGGCTAAGGTATATGTAAACTTCCGACTTCAACTGTATGTACAGTAAACAGAAGGCAAATAGAACTTGGTGTGCTTCTGTTCCTTATATTACTGTAGCTCATTATGTTACAGTATTTCTTTGTATGGAGTGCCTAGATTAAGTTATAACACAAACCCTCATGCTAGTACTGTATGTGCACCCACATGACCACATTAATGGACACACACACACACAGAAAACTATGCTCGTCCTTGAATTATGGAACCTATTATTTACAGAAATTGTATCTATTTTTCATACAGTATATGGCCCATCTTGGTTTTCTATAGCTGTATTACTTCTGTCTTCTTCTCTGAATCCAATACAAGCACAATAGAGAACACAATGAAAAGTAGAGACTGTAGAAACCACTCAGCCAGGCTGTCCATTCTTGGTCATTTCAAAAGCAATTAAGGCCGTGTGAATCAATACTTCACAAATCCAGAATTAACATTTAATGACACCTGCAGGCGAAGTACTTTTTTGGTCTGTGACAGGAACATCGATAATGACCTATTGCAGCCCCTCTATTAGAAAGTCCCCAATACGTCATTGAAAACTGTTCCAAAGCCTGGCCATTTGGTAGGAGACCAATAAATTAATAAGTAGGAGTGAATGATTGGACAGACAAGGACATAATAATACCTCCTCTGTGGCTCTCCAACTGACTCCAACTGTAGTCTCTACATCAAAATGATGCCCTGGTGAAGTGGCTAGGAAAATATGGTATTATTATTGGTATCCCAGAAATATGAGCAGATGGGAGCCAACGGGATCTCAAGTCTGAGGCAGGCTCGATTACGAACATGGAATGTTGCCCCTTTAGTAACCCTCCAATCGGCAACAGGAGTCTATAGTAACACTCCAATAGGCAACAGGAGTCTACAGTAACTCTCTAATAGGCAACAGGAGTGTCTGCCATAATGGTTTCATCTACCCTGTCCTTGCAGATACGTAAGAATTAGTCATTGAGGGAAAGGAGGGAAGGGTGCTGTTCCATTTAGGATATAAATCAAATCAAAGTTTACTGGTCACATAATGCTTATTAGCTACTAACAATGCAGTAAAATGCCAAACAGGTACGCAATAATCAATAAAAAAAAAAAAAAAAATTAAAGATCAACAAGAAATGTCGAAACATATCTAATTATCAACCCAAATAGCACTGTAACAGTAATCCAAATGCAATCTATATGTACGTACACCGGATGAATCTACACAAGATATACTAGGAATGATATGTACGCAGTAGATATATTAGAGTAAGCTATGTCAAGAATCCAGTATATAAATAAATATGTAGTGTGTATAAACAGTGTAACTAAAATGCAATGAACAGTAGTAGAAATATTAGAATGAGCTATGTTGAGCACACTACATAAAAACACAGTACAAAACCCCATAGCAAAACGGATAGAATTGCATGAAATTTGCTTCCGGGCCTGAATCCAAAATATAATTAATATATATGTTGAGAATGATTTGTATAGACAGTATGTGAATAGAAAAGGTGTGTATAGCAGTAGTTACATAGGATGAGCCATGACTACAATACAGTATATACTGTACATTCAAAGTGGGTAAAACAGCATGTAAAAAATGTGAGTGACCAGTGTTACATGACTATGTACATAGGGCAGCGGTCTCAAAGGTGTAGGGTAGAGTACCAGGTGGTAGTCAGCTAGTGGCTGTCACGCCCTGGCCTTAGTATTCTTTGTTTTCTTTATTATTTTAGTTAGGTCAGGGTGTGACATGGGTAATTTATGTGGGTTTTGTAGTGTCCAGGGTGATTGTAAGGTTTAGGGGGTTTATTTAGAGTAGTTGGGTTTATGTTTAGTATAGTTGTCTAGCAGTGTCTATGTTGTGTGTAGTTGTCTAGGAAAGTCTATGGTTGCCTGAATGGGTTCCCAATTAGAGACAGCTGGTTTCTGTTGTCTCTGATTGGGAGCCATATTTAGGGTAGCCATAGGCTTTAGTTTGTTGTGGGGAATTGTCTATGTCTGAACGTTTGTAGCCTGTGTGTGTGTGCGTGCACTACGTTTATTAGCTTCACGGTCGTTTGTTGTTTTGTTAGTTTGTAAGTGTTTTGTTTCGTTTTGCCTTCTTCAATAATAAAAGGAAGATGGCTTATTTTCCACATGCTGCGTTTTGGTCCGTCTCTCCTCCACACGATCGTGACAGTGGCAGTGTCTGAGGTTCAGGGTAGGGTACTGGGCGGAGGCCGGCTAGTGATGACTGTTTAACAGTCTGATGCCAGTGGCATGTATTCATGGATGCAAAGGGAAGCCAGGCTTCCCCCAAAAAAATTGCAAAGAAAAAATACAAAATCTAAAAATATATATTTCGTCTCTCTGTGTTTCATAATTTTACTTAAATTCTTAAGAGGCTGAATGTATCTCACAGGAGAAAGCATCCGAGCGAGCGAAACAGCGCCCCTCTGTCTTTCTACGTGTAGCCCATCTATCTGATGCGGTCTGGTCCAAACGAGTATGACATTGTTGCCGCCCGTGGCATTGAAGGAAAGGGAAGCCAGAGAGCATCTGGCCTCCCTTGACAAAAAAGTATACAAAATTAGCCAATCAGTATTGAGCTAAACTGAGCAAGATCAACTGTGAATGGTCCTGGCGCACCAAAAAAAAGTTTCAAAGGAAGCCAGTTTTGATTTGGCGTCACTCCTATCAAATCCCATTGAAAGCATACGTCATTGACAGAAAAACTTGAATTGTTGCATCTGGTTGTTGTTGTTGTCATCTGGTGGCTAGCTAGCCAGAATTGTCCCTTTCCTAAATTAGCCATGGATGGGGATAGGTATTTGGACTTGTGGTTTAACGTAAATCTCCGTACCTGCCAATGATTATAACGGCGATTCTGATCCAACCATTAATTCATACATTGTTGTGCCCCTGGCCTGAGAGGATGGAAGTTCAATATGTGGCTAGATGTAGGCCCAGAAGGCTAATGTTAACTAGCTAACGTTGCCCATGAATGGAAGTTAGGCTAGCGAGCAAGCATTTTAGCCAGGTATCCTAGGACAACAAAAAAATAAAAGCGTGTACTGTATGACAGAGTGATAGACTGTTTTGTCAACATGAAAGAGAGCAGGATGGCATTGCTGTTTCTCGACAAGTATGTTGAGTTAAGATGTTTTTCTACTTGCACGAAAGTGCACACACACACACACACACACACACACACACAGAAATCAGAACCATCCATGGACAGCCACAACATATTTAGCTTACGTTGATCAGACTAAATAGTTTTTGGTATCGTTTAGTTATCACTGTATAAGACTAAGCAGAGGTAATTTGATGATGTTGAAATGTGCTGGAATAGTGGAGGCAGCTCCTGTTTTGTTTACGACTTGTGGTAACTCTCCGTGGTTCTAAATCAGTAGTTGTTTATTTGTCTGAAACATAATGTCGGAAACATAACCTTGCTTGACCATGTTGTAGGTCATGTAACTGTCTGTTACTGTACATTCAATATGCTTTGTGGACTTCACTGGACAGAGGTTGTTATCCGGTTTTGTGATGAAACAAAGATGTGGTTGAATTTATTCTGCCACTGTGTCTTCTCATTGTCTCAGCCTTTAGGCTTATCTAGCACGGTCAAAAGGCATATGAATTAACAGGTTATAGAGCACACAATGCAATTATCACAACACATAGGTTCAGGGCAGGGTACTGACCAGAGGTGACCTAGTGGTGACTGTTTAATGATAACAATCTTGTGGTATATTGTGACATCCATGTCTCCTGTCTATATGAAAGTGTAAAAGGGGTGAGAGAAGAGAACGATATGTAAGACTACTATTTAGTATGCCTGGTATTGAGCTGGGACTACTATTTAGTCTGCCTGGTATTGAGCTGGGACTACTATTTAGTCTACCTGGTATTAAACTGGGACGACCAGTCTACCTGGTATTGAGCTGGGACTACCATTCAGTCTTCCTGGTATTGAGCTGGGACTACCATTCAGTCTTCCTGGTATTGAGCTGGGACTACCATTCAGTCTTCCTGGTATTGAGCTGGGACTACCATTCAGTCTTCCTGGTATTGAGCTGGGACTACCATTCAGTCTACCTGGTATTGAGCTGGGACTACCATTCAGTCTTCCTGGTATTGAGCTGGGACTACCATTCAGTCTTCCTGGTATTGAGCTCAGAAATTGGCATTGAGAGACATGCCGAGATTAGAATCCAGTCTTCACGTTTCTCATATCAACAGATGGGAATTTGGGAATGTTCTGACATGATTTTTCTAAGGATTTCTTGATGATTAAGACCATAGCTTCATCATATTCAATTAAGATGTATAACATAAGACTGTAGAGAGAAGATGAAGGCTGTCAGGATGCATCTGTTTTCTAGTTCTTTTTGAAAAAGAAAAAATGGAGTGAAACGTTGACAACTTGTTGTGTTGTACAATGTCCAGGTTGTGTTCATCTTATTCTGGTTCATCACAATGTGTTGAACTGTGGAAAGGGAAGGTGTTCTTGCAGCTCTCCCATTGAGAAACATATACCCTACATCACTGTGTTTTGTGAGCATGGATTCAGTGACAATAGCAGCAAGCACGGATCTTTTTCTCTTTCTTCAATACATTGAAGTATTATCCATCGGTTCCACTTCTAGTCAGTCCATTCAAAATAGTGTTCATGATTGTCATCCTTCAATCTGATTGGTCTGAATTCTCAGAAGACATTCTTCAATTTGAGGAGAGATTGGTTAGAAATCTTGTGCACATCGAGCACATCCAACCAAGCATATACACCCCCTACCATAAACACCCCCTACTAAGCATATACACCCCTACCAAGCATATACACACCCCCTACCAAGCATATACACACCCCTACCAAGCATATACACACCCTACCATATACACTCCCTATCAAGCATACACACCCCATACCATATACACCTTCTACCAAGCATATACACACCCTACCATATACACACCCTATCAAGCATATATACACCCTACCAAGCATATACACTCCCTACCATATACATTCCCTACCATAAACACTCCCTACCATAAACACTCCCTACCATATACACCTCCCACCAAGCACATACACGCCCCACTAAGAACATGCACCCCCTACCAAGCACATACACACCCCACCAAGCACATACACTCCCTACAAGGCACATGCACCCTCTACCAAGCATGTACACCCTCCACCAAGCATATATACCCTCTACCAAGCATATACACCCTCTACCAAGCATATACACCCCTACCAAGCATATACACCCCTACCAAGCATATACACCCCTACCAAGCATATAGACACCTACCAAGCATATACATTAACCTACCAAGCATATACACCCCCTACGAAGCATATAAACCCCCTACCAAGCATATACACCCCCTACCAAGCATATACACTCCCTATCAAGCATATACACACCCTACCATATACACTCCCTACCATATACACACCCTACCAAGCATTTACACCCCCTACAAAGCACACACTCTATCATATACACTCACTACCATATACACTCCCTACCAAGGACACTCCCTACCAAGCACACTCCCTATCAAATACACCCCCTACCATATTTACTCCCTACGAAGCATATACAACCCCTACAACACACACACCCTACCAAGCATATACAACCCCTACAATACACACACCCTACCAAGCATATACATCCCGTACCAAGCATAAACATCAAATACCAAGCATATACACCCCCTACCAAGCATATACACCCCCACCAAGCATATACACCTCCCACCCAGCATATACACCCCCTACCAAGCATATACACCCCCTACCAAGTATATACATCACCTACCATGCATATACACCACCTGCCATGCATATACACCCCCTACCAAGCATATACACCCCCACCAAGCATAAACACCCCCATTAAGCATATACACCCCCTACCAAGCATACACACCCCATACCAAGCATATACACACCCCCTACCAAGCACATACACCCCCTACCAAGCATATACACACCCTACCAAGCATATACACACCTTACCAGAAACACTCACTACCAAGCATATACACCCCCTACCAAGAAAATACACCCCTACCAGGCATATGCACCCCCTAACAAGCATATACACCCCCTACCAACCATATACCCCCCCTACCAACCATATACACCCTCTACCAAGCATACACACCCTCTACCAAGCATACACACCCTCTACCAAGCATATACACCCTCTACCAAGCACATACACCCCCTACCAAGCATATACACCCCCTGCCATAAACACTCACTACCATGCATATACACCCCCTACCAAGCATACACACCCTCTACCAAGCATACACACCCTCTACCAAGCATATACACACCCTGCCATAAACACTCACTACCATGCATATACACCCCCTACCAAGCATATACACCCCCTGCCAAGCATTACCACCCCCACCAAGCATATACACCCCCCCCCCCCTCACCAAGCATATACACCCCCTACCAAGTATATACAGCCCCTAACAAGTATGTACACCACCTACCATATACACTTCCTACCATATACACACCCTACAAAGCACACCCTCTACCATATACACTCACTACCATATACACTCCCTACCATAAGCATACACACCAAGCATATACACACCTCCTACCAGGTACATACACCCCCTACCAAGCATATACACCCCCTACCAAGCATATACACCCCCTACCATATACACTTCCTACCATATACACTCACTACCATACACACTCCCTACCAAGGACACTCCCTACCAAGCACACTCCCTACCAAATACACCCCTACCATATTTACTCCCTACGAAGAATATACAACCCCTACAATACACACACCCTACCAAGCATATACAACCCCTACAATACAAACACCCTACCAAGCATATACATCCCGTACCAAGCATAAACATCCCCTACCAAGTATATACACCCCCTACCAAGTATATACACCCCCTACCAAGGATATACACCACCTACAAAGCATACACCCCCTACCAAGCATATACACCCCCTACCAAGCATATACACCCCCACCAAGCATATACACCCCCTACCAAGTATATACACCACCTTCAAAGCATATACACCACCTACCATGCATATACACCCCCTACCAAGCATATACACCCCCTACCAAGCATATACACCCCCTACCAAGCATATACACACCCTACCAAGCACACTCCCTACCAAATACACCCCCTACCATATACACCCCTACCATATACACTCCCTACCAAACATATACACCCCTACCATATACACTCCCTACCAAATATATACACCCCCTACCATATACACACCCTACCATATACACTCCCTACCAAACATATACACACCCTACCATATACCCTCCCTACCAAATTACCAGGTCAGAGGCAATTTGCATTCATACTATGCCTCAATAAGACTGGGCCCCTGCTGTTCTCTAAAAAAAAAAACATCTTTGCAGTTCATTTGATCTTCCATCACAAACGTCTAAATATATACACCCAGTCGCATCTGCAGCCGACCAATATTTGAGCTGCAGCCTACACAGACAACCTGACTCAGTTTAGCGTTCCATGGCATTCATTCATTCATTTGTCATTCATTCATTCCCATGATTTTGGATGAGATAGGATGCTAATGGTTTCATAACATCACCATTCTCCATCCACAGCACCAGACTCTTAGCAAGTGACAAGGCTGTATGCATTTCTCCCAGTCTCCACATCTTAGGGAGAAATAGAAACAACCTGTCACTGCCACATATACCTCCTGTAAACAGGACCCACTGGGCACAGACATCAGTTCAATGTTTAGTTTTGATTTACATTTGATTGATTTGTCAAGTAACCTGAATTCAACATGAAATCAATAAAAAAATGTCACCATTTCATTGGATTTAGGTTAAAATGCCCTTTTAGTTGATGACTTTTTACAAATCCAATACGTTTTCCATGTTGACTCAATGTCATCACGTCGATTCTTTGGGTTGAAATGACATGGAAACAACGTTCATTCAACCAATTTTTGCCAAGTGGAGAATGACGTAAGCCCTGATTGGAGTTATGTACTATAGTCCTCTGCTGCGCCTGCTCTTGAACAGTAGTTCTGTGATGGTTGAGACAGGGATATTACATTGTGGATGCACATGCAGCTGAGGTAGATTGATTGGCAACCTTGTCAGATACTTCAGTACAGTTATTGATGCCTAGAGTTGGTCTGAATGGCATCCTAATGTGACTGATGTCATGTCTTCCTATAACGTGACTGACGGATGACGTCATGCGGTGACTAAGCCCTGGCCAGTTGTCTTCCATCCAGGTCTCAGGGTGGTGTTTCCTGGCTGTATGAGGAGGCATGGCTGGCTGAGATGTCGTGGATGATCACACCACTCTGCTCGACGTGCTGCTGCTGTGCGGGCCTGGCTCCTCCAGCTGCACCATTGCATCACTGATGGTGCCATGATCCAGTTCTAACTGTGGGTGAGGAATCATAGTAATTTACCATAATCATCAACATGTTTAGCACAATACATTATAGCCATTGTTGTAATATGGCCATAGGCCTGTTTATGACAGGTTTTAATGAGTGCAAAATACCATATTAGTCTCACCGCATAGATTCCTTCCACAGCACAAACACATTGATCCATCAGTCTAATCAAACACTGATATTCCAAAGCAATGAAATGTGCATATGCAAAAATTATTAAATTATTTGTTCCAGATAGTGCCTGTCTGTATACCACAGGAGTCGGGTGGCACCTTAATTGGGGAGGATGGGCTCGTGGTAATTGCTGGAGCAGCGGAATTAGTGGAATTGTATCAAATACATCAAACACGTGGTTTCCATGTGTTTGATGCCATTCCATTTACTCCATTCCAGCCATTATTATGAGCCGTCCTCTCTTTAGCAGCCTCCACTGCTGTATACAGTTTTAGATACTCAGGCAGCACAATGGCAATTTCCACTGAGGACTTCCCTGTCTACTCTCCACTGAGGCAGGAGAAAACTGCTTAAAACTCTTCTTGCCCCATTTCTTTATCAGTGGAAGGCTTTTATGGGGCTTATGTCTCATCAGATGCATTCACACTTTGGAAATGAACTCTTTTGCCTGACAGGATGTGTATAAATTGAGTATTTTTACGCCTGGAAGATTAATAGAATTAACGTGGTATTATGTTGCTGTGCTAAAAGACTGTCCCCTTCCTCATGGTAAAATAAGTTAGTGGTTCTCTCAGCCAAGCCACCACATCTTGTAGAGTGGATCATTTAGCTAGCGGCCCTTATTGACATGTTTGTCGCTCCTCCTCTCTCCTGGCAGGTAATGACGAGACATAAAACCAATCCTGGAGATGCCGAAGAGAAGAGACATTCTTGCCATCGTGTTGATAGTGTTACCGTGGACTCTGCTCATCACCGTTTGGCACCAAAGTGCAATCGCTCCGCTGCTCGCCATCCGCAAGGGTACATACTCAATCCTCCACTTTCTCATATGTCCTCTGTTGCATTCAATAGCCAAGTTATACAATCCAATTCAATCACATGCCCAGTCACAGAACATCATGGTACAGTACATACAGTACAACACATGGCTTCCACAGGGTCTGTTACAGATCCCTATGTGGTGGTGTGCATCATCAGATCGTAATATAGGTCAATTGTCAGTTAAGGCTATCCAAAATGAACTTCTTGGTAAGTGTCCTTTGATTCGCACAGTCCCATCCGCAGCTTGTGCTTGGAGTAAAGCTAATTTACACGCAGCATATGGTCTTCAGCTAATATATTTAGCAGTTAAACTGTAGAAGGCTTTTCAAATCAAGAGGAGACTAGATTAATTTCTAATGCCCTTTAATCAGCATCTGAAATAGTAATAATCATAATAATCACTGCTCCCTAATAGCTTTCAGGCAGGCTTTATAGAATCTCCTGAGTTGGTGTTTATGTGGCTCCCACATACTGTTCACAAGCCTGAGACGCTATCACACACTCACATTATGAACCCCCTTCTCCATAAATGTGACCCCAAGTGACCGTAATAAAGGAACAGTCTGATATGTCAAGTACAGTACTCTGTCTAGTGAACAGAACCATATTAATAGGCCCAATGCATCTGTTCGTTTTTATCTCAATATCACAGCACTGTGATTGTTTTCAATTAAAATGGTCAAAAAGAAACAAAAATAGCTTCTTAGCAAACAGCAATTTCTCAATCAAGAATTTAGCTAGGACTGTCTGGGAGTGGTCTGAGTGAGGTGCCTAATTATTCCATCCTCAATGTGGAAATATACATAAAACACAGGTAAATCACATTTTTGACTTCACTGTGCCTTTAAGGTGACCGTAAATCAATAGCGTTCTTTGCCTCCTTTCATTTGGCATCAAGGTGAAATGTAAGATGTAAAATTGGCAGGTCTCCACAAATCAACTGGAGCCGTTCCTTTGTTTTGTCTTAAGAGTAGCAGGGGTTTGCCAGAATGCTTTCTGTCAGCCACCGCAGAACATCTGGCCCTCAGGAGATTGTGTGAATCTGCTGTGTGATGTAGAAATATCATGTTTCTGTCTGAGGTGAGAACCTCCTCTCTAACTGAGCACTGATAAAGACTGCCATGAACTATGGAACAATGTGGAGAAATGAAAAATGAACTACGTTAATGATCCAATAATGATATTAGATCCATCATAGAGAGCTATGGGAAGCCACAAAATCATAGCTCCACTACTGGATTAGGCCCTGTCCCTGCCATGGCTGTTATAGCTGAATGAGTAGGGGCAGCCAGGGGAGCCGCTGCCCTAACCAAACTGTAGCCATGTTGTCCGCTCACGTCACGCTGCCTGCTTTCACTCTTTGCTGCCTGTCACCACCTAGTAAAAGAGATCTTTATCATACCAGAGAGGCTTGCAGTACATCAGCACTGACTCTCAGGTACTTGCCTCTTGGATTGTGCCACTTGAGATTATACAGTGGGAAACCCCTCCCCCGGGGCGTGCTAATGCGTTATATGTCTTTCTGTTCCCCTGCAGATGACGGAGCCGACGGAGGGCGGAGGGAGGCGGGCCAGGCCAGCGACTCTAAGGAGTACTGCTCCTCTGATAAGGACATAGTTGAGGTGGTGAGGACGGAGTACGTGTACACACGGCCGCCACCATGGTCCGACGTGCTGCCCACCATCCACATCATCACCCCAACCTACAGCCGCCCGGTCCAGAAGGCAGAGCTGACGCGGCTGGCCAACACCTTCCTCCATGTGGCCAACCTGCATTGGATCCTGGTGGAGGACTCTCAGAGAAGGACCCCGCTGGTCACACGCATGCTCAGGGAAACGGGCCTCAACTACACCCACCTGAACGTGGAGACTCCCAGGAACTATAAGCTGCGTGGGGACACACGGGACCCCAGGATACCCCGGGGCACCATGCAGAGGAACCTGGCGTTGCGCTGGCTCAGAGAGACCTTCAACTCCAACAGCAGCCAGGCGGGCATTGTCTACTTCGCTGATGACGACAACACCTATAGCCTGGAGCTGTTTGAGGAGGTCAGTCCAGGCCTGGGGCTCAGTGGCATCTCATTGCTACGTCTGGTCCACTATATTCCCTTTAGTAACACTGAACACAATGGTAGTGGGGAGTTTACAGCAAATAATTTAAGAATTAATCACATTTATTTTTATTTGGAACCATTTTTCCACATTGAATGATGGCAACTCCTACTCCTAGTAGTAATATGTTGTGGTTATTGCCTGAAGTATTTTGATTCCCATTACCAACAACAGTGGTCCAAGGATAAGTTTGAACTTGGTAATTAGTGCCTCAGGCCATCCATTTTGACTCAAGATACATTGGCTTGGCTTGAATGGATGCTGTTGGGCCCTGGGGCACTAGCCTCAGGTCTTGTTAGTGTGAACGGGGCAGGTTGTAAATGATTTGCTCTGTATCGATGGGCCTGTCATTGCCTGATTTCCAGGGAAAGGTAGAGTGCTCTCCCTCTCCCTAGTAGCCCTCCATCACTTACACCCAGCACCAGCACTCTTTATAGGGGAGAGTAACGACCTAAAGGGCTGAGCTTGAGCTAGCTGCCTTTGGGCTGACCGATAGAGAGAGTCAGTGAGAAACCACTCAGACCCAACTGACAGAGCAGTAAATATCGGTAACAGGTGTAAGTCATGGAGGGGATGGCTTTGGAGACAAGGCAGAAAACAGCTACATGTGAAGGGGTTTAAAGTAGACATCCATCCAAGAGATTGCATGTTGTTATGATCTGGACATGAATTAACCTGACTGGAAAGATGCCAACTTGTTCAGCTTGACCTGACATTTGAAATATGAAACATTTTACAAATTAAATCATTCATTGTCATGAACTCTTGCCCAGACTTGGCAGTAATTCAATATGGAAACACGGGTTACAAATACAACAGCTGAATAAAATACGTACAGCAAGGAACTGTAATGGCCAACCTAACCTTCTGGTATTGCACCATTACATAACATTAAGCAGATGCTCTTACCCAGAGCAAACCAGACCATGGGGAAACATTCCATGTTGAGAGACATGGGCAGAGACTCTGCTGTAAATTGTGAAAATTAAAATAGCTCATGAAATATGCATCTGCCATAGTTAAACTAAATCACAGTAAAGGGGTGCATTAATTATTAAGCTTTCATAAAAAAAATGCTTATGTTGCCTTTCCAAAGCCACAAGGAATACTTACCGGCAGCACCTGCCTTTTATCATATCTAGCCTTCTTCTTCAGCATCCACATTCAACATTGTGAACCAGATCACTAAGAATATCACCTAAATTGAATACTTTTTTTAGATCATAAGTATTTGATTTAAAAGGTAAATATGATATTGCTTCTGGTTTAGGCATCATTGGGTGTACTGATGAAAATGGGGCACCGTTTAGGAGTTGAACTAAGCCATCAATTCCATGTATTAAAGACAGATAATCAACCTATAGCAGTATAATCACCCGCAAGCAGTATCAGCCTATTTCTGATGACAACTCACTTTAGAGCTTCTGTGAACCAGTACAGATCCTCATCTCGTCACCCTCTCCTGTGCTCCAGATTGATTAATACACCTCGATGTCTACCGTCTCCCTTTAAAGTTTGGGATTAGTTTCCTTTGTTGTGCTCAGACTTCAAGAACATAGGCAAGCTGTCTCTGTGGGCCTCCCCATCACTCACATCGCCCCAGTAAAGGAAAGAGTTTACACACACACAGACAGAGAGAGAGAAAGAAAGAGAGAGAGACAAGAGGAAACTTAGCAGAAACACTTAAAATACACAAAAATGGGGTAGCACTTTGTGGCATTTCCATCAGCTCAGCTCTAAACTGAGGAGAGACTGGGTGCCGTTTTAGCACTGATTCCCATTAGTGGCAGCCTTGGAAACATTCATTTTCACATTGTAGCATGGAGGGAGAGGGGCAACGCCCCTGATGATGCCTGAGACAGTTTCATTCAAGAACCAAACCCTTGAGGAAAACAGCCATTTCACTCATAGGAAAGATGCATGATCTAAACTAGTGATAAAGGTCCGTTTTCTAATTATCAGAAATCACACATGACCCTTGAGAGAAGGTGATGTCATCCCTAACACACAATTATGTGAAATATTATCTGGGTGGCTAGCCTGGCAGAGTCCTGTTCTTGGTGGCCCAGATGTGTTTCCAAACTTCACACAGACACGTCTCCTCTCTGATCCGCTGGGCTGATGGGTTATCATTAGATACGGCTAGAATACTGGGACACACACAGGGAGAGACCTGTTTCCACAGTGTTGTCCCACCCACCCACCCACCACACACCTCCTCTCTCCACTGCACACCTCATTTAAAAAGCACTTCTACAACAGAACACCAGCACCACTATTATTTCTACTGCATTGAGTGTGGATACATTACTCTACAGTTCACCCCTCATTAGAAAACTTCCTTTCATGACTCTCTCGCTGCCAGTGGTGCAGAAACACAGTCGACAAAGAGCGGGCTGCCGGGAGATCGTTTGATGCTGGAAGATTAAAGGACAAACCTGAGCCTCTGAGGAACGGAAGAGGCTCGGCACCTTTCAAGCATCTCCTCAACCAACCTGCTCTTCTACTCCCAATCCACTCTGTATAATGGCCCTGGTCCTCAAACCCACTTAGCTCTGTCCATGTTTACTCTTCTTAGGCTGGGTCCATCACGGTGGCCCTGCAAGGCTCCTGTGATACATGCAACATACACATTCTACATTTTAGCTTCTCTGACTCTATTTGTATCATTGTTTGCAATGAAAACTATAATGAATGTATTTTGCTTTGTTGGCACATCTTGTATAGACACTGATACACTGATCCTGTTAATTAAAAATACAAACAGCGCAAATATGCTTAACTTTCTCTGTCCTCTCTTCTTCTCCATCCAGATGAGGTCAACAAGGAAGGTATCTGTATGGCCCGTGGCCTTCGTTGGTGGTCTGCGCTACGAGTCGCCCAAGGTCAACGCAGCGGGCAAGGTGTACGGCTGGAAGACTGTATTCGACCCTCACCGGCCCTTTGCCATCGACATGGCAGGCTTCGCCATCAACCTGCGGCTCATCCTCTTCAAGCCCCAGGCCTACTTCAAGCTGCGGGGAGTGAAGGGAGGCTACCAGGAGAGCAGCCTGCTCCGAGAGCTGGTCACACTCAATGACCTGGAGCCCAAAGCTGCTAATTGCACTAAGGTAATGCACAGCAGATAGAGCAAAACAGATGCTTTCTTTTTACATGTTATACTCTGTAATTTTACACCAGAATATCCTCATTTTATCTATTGGTAATTTATATAATGTCAGGCAAATGAGAAATCCATACTCTGATGATCCTCTGGTGGATCCAACCTTACTGCAGAGGCAGTGGCAAGTTCACTCTCTCCAAAACAACTTTATATACAGTGGGGAGAACAAGTATTTGATACACTGCCGATTTTGCAGGTTTTCCTACTTACAAAGCATGTAGAGGTCTGTAATTTTTTATCATAGGTACACTTCAATTGTGAGAGACGGAATCGGGAAAAAAAATCCAGAAAATCACATTGTATGATTTTTAAGTAATTAATTTGCATTTTATTGCATGACATAAGTATTTGATACATCAGAAAAGCAGAACTTAATATTTGGTACAGAAACCTTTGTTTGCAATTACAGAGATCATACATTTTCTGTAGTTCTTGACCAGGTTTGCACACACTGCAGCAGGGATTTTGGCCCACTCCTCCATACAGATCTTCTCCAGATCCTTCAGGTTTCGGGGCTGTCGCTGGGCAATACGGACTTTCAGCTCCCTCCAAAGATTTTCTATTGGGTTCAGGTCTGGAGACTGGCTAGGCCACTCCAGGACCTTGAGATGCTTCTTACGGAGCCACTCCTTAGTTGCCCTGGCTGTGTGTTTCGGGTCGTTGTCATGCTGGAAGACCCAGCCACGACCCATCTTCAATGCTCTTACTGAGGGAAGGAGGTTGTTGGCCAAAATCTCGCGATACATGGCCCCATCCATCCTTCCCTCAATACGGTGCAGTCATCCTGTCCCCTTTGCAGAAAAGCATCCCCAAAGAATGATGTTTCCACCTCCATGCTTCACGGTTGGGATGGTGTTTTTGGGGTTGTACTCATCCTTCTTCTTCCTCCAAACACAGCGAGTGGAGTTTAGGCCAAAAAGCTCTATTTTTGTCTCATCAGACCACATGACCTTCTCCCATTCCTCCTCTGGATCATCCAGATGGTCATTGGCAAACTTCAGACGGGCCTGGACATGCGCTGGCTTGAGCAGGGGGACCTTGCGTGCGCTGCAGGATTTTAATCCATGACAGCGTAGTGTGTTACTAATGGTTTTCTTTGAGACTGTGGTCCCAGCTCTCTTCGGGTCATTGACCAGGTCCTGCCGTGTAGTTCTGGGCTGATCCCTCACCTTCCTCATGATCATTGATGCCCCACGAGGTGAGATCTTGCATGGAGCCCCAGACCGAGGGTGATTGACCGTCATCTTGAACTTCTTCCATTTTCTAATAATTGCGCCAACAGTTTTTGCCTTCTCACCAAGCTGCTTGCCTATTGTCCTGTAGCCCATCCCAGCCTTGTGCAGGTCTACAATTTTAACCCTGATGTCCTTACACAGCTCTCTGGTCTTGGCCATTGTGGAGAGGTGGGAGTCTGTTTGATTGAGTGTGTGGACAGGTGTCTTTTATACAGGTAACGAGTTCAAACAGGTGCAGTTAATACAGGTAATGAGTGGAGAACAGGAGGGCTTCTTAAAGAAAAACTAACAGGTCTGTGAGAGCCGGAATTCTTACTGGTTGGTAGATGAACAAATACTTATGTCATGCAATAAAATGCAAATTAATTACTTAAAAATCATACAATGTGATTTTCTGGATTCCGTCTCTCACAGTTGAAGTGTACCTATGATAAAAAATTACAGACCTCTACATGCTTTGTAAGTAGGAAAACCTGCAAAATCGGCAGTGTATCAAATACTTGTTCTCCCCACTGTATATAACCAGGTGCTGAAAACGTCCTCGGATCCATTAGGTCACTGGCAGGCTCCCCACACATAGTGGGTGTGATTGTAAAAGGCTTCAGGGCACAGTGTAGTGTTTCAAACCCACTTCATCTCCGGCCTGGCTGTTCTCTGTCTGGCCCTGGCCCCAGACCCAGCCGCTAAGCCTCTCCCTGGGCAGAGAGGAGTCGGACAGGGGCCTTAGCCCACCACCACTCACACTCACAGGACGGGATATTCAGCCTGATTATATTCAGGACTCCTGGAGGGGAGTAGATGAAGGGTGGAGCGGGGGGCATCCTAGCATGCATTCAGCCCAGATGAGCACAGGGAGAGGGATGGGGGATGAGCCGTGCTCCGGCACCTCTCCTCCTTATAATCTACCTCTTCAGATGCCAGTGTGACTATTAACCTCATCTACACCTGGGTAAAGTGGGAGTTGGCTTCTGGTGGAGGCAGCTCAAACACACCTCATGCATAATTCATTACTGAAGTGGAGGAGATGAAAGGTAGGGCTACTCAGAAACTGAGGGGAAGAAAATTAGCTCTACACGTCGATTCTTTTCCACCATCAATCTCCTGGATGTGTGTCCATTTTCCAGGGCCAATTCATCCCACTCCAAAGGCTTCATTGGGGCTATAGTTACCGGTACGTGACGCACCCAAAAGAACTGAGCTGCATCACTTTACAAAGAGCCAAAAAGGGGGCACTCTATTCCCTATCATATAATGTTGAGCTGACACGCCGGAGTACATTCTTACATATAGGTTTCCTATTGTACAATCTGTACTGCTCTTGTTGCTATATATGGGAGTAGAAGAACATCACCGCAGCCCATGCGAAGAGGAGAGAGGAGAGAGGAGGGGTGAATGGGATCAGGAGAGAGGAGGAGTGAATGGGATCAGGAGAGAGGAGGAGTGAATGGGATCAGGAGAGAGGAGGAGTGAATGGGATCAGGAGAGAGGAGGAGTGAATGGGATCAGGAGAGAGGAGGAGTGAATGGGATCAGGAGAGAGGAGGAGTGAATGGGTGTGTGTTTGATCGTGAGAGTGCTGCCTGATGCTGATTCTTTTCTCTGATATTTCTCTACAGATTCTCGTTTGGCACACTAGGACGGAAAAACCTGTCCTTGTAAATGAGGGGAAAAAAGGATTTACAGACCCCAACGTGGAGATTTGACGTTGTCTCCTCGGGCAATGGTAGAGAGAAATTATTCAAATGAGGTCACATCTCAGACTTATTTTACTCATTTATAAAAAATATATATTTTTAGGACCTCTGGCGAACAGGAAAATGGTAAGCGTCCCAATGATAAGCACATTTCGGGATATTGTTTGACTTATCCATTGCTTTTAAAGACACCCACATTTTTGGGCTAAGAAGGTCACCAATAACTGTAAGCGTTATTACATCCAATTGATCTGTACTGCAAATTGACTCACTGAGAAATTACACACATTCATAATTGAGTCCCTACTCTCTGTTCCAGGTGGTTGTCTAATATGGACCCTGAGAAGAAAAAGAGGCCATCGCCCAGTGCAAACAGTGTTCATGTCTTAATCATCTCAGAAAAGACTGCCTCGGGGGCAAAATCCTAATCCCCTTGACTGAAACTAAACACTTTTAATATTGGGATTAAAACAGTACAAATGTATCATATTAAAGCACAGATTAGTTCAAGATGGCAATATTTATCAGGTTAAATGTTGCTAGCAGCACCAACATCAAGCAGACGGTGAGAGCTGAGTCATTAAGGATCAACGGAAGATCGATGCTCTCGGAACCTGCATGGTACCATACTGCGTCTGTAGTGTCCTAACACGAGACAGCACAACACAAACATTGCAGGGAGAGAGGGAGTTAGGCAGCCAATGAGATGGAACATTACTGGTCTGAACAGGCTAATGAGATATCCATTGTCTTTCCTTCTATAGACGTGGATCTACAGGGCAGGGGATGAGATCCTGAGATCTTAGTAGGGTCTGTAAGAGACTGGAGGATCTGATTGAACACTGAGCCCCTGGACACCTTTAATAGACATGTACTGAAATGTCCTCCACGTCCTCAGACCGAACAATACTGGAGAATCCGAACAAGTCATCTCTCAGAAGATCAATTCTACTTTCAGCAAACACTGAAAGTTCAAATAGGGAAGGAATGTCATTTTTGTATAACTAAAACTGTCTGCTTTTATTTAATTTGTTTGTTTTTGGTGTTTACATACATTTTCTTGCTAGTTCAATACTATTGACTTGACTCTTGTCTCCATTTTGAAAGCTACAGATGTGGCACCATCCATTTTCAGTGTCATTCTCAGACAGGTCATTCAGTGTGTACTGAAGCTATTCACTTGAAATAAGTGACATCAAGATGGGCTCCTAATGCTTGGGAGGCACACAATATTACAAGTCAACGTCCCAAAACTTAATTTAACACTTAAAAGCACCAGTGACTGTGTTCCTAAGTGGCAAAACGTGTACATACTAATTTAACACAGGAACAATTAGAGGACTCATAGTACGGTCCTCTTAGATAAAATGTAACAACTGTATTTATATAAATGTAAAAATCAAAACTAAGAATTTACTTAGGCATTGCCAATAACACCTCACTGTATGACCACTGGCATAGCACATGTTCTCTCCTGTTTTTCCATCACATGACATGGACAGTATAACGGCACATCACCAAGTTGGGTTAAACCTAACGTTGTAACCATGTTACAGTATTCACATTACCCAATGATGAGCACTTTGGCAGATGGCCATATAGTATGCTGGTTTATATAACCACAGTAGCTAACTAGTAGAGTAGGACAAAATAAAGCATTTGACATTATCCAAGCTAAAGGCACTGACAGTACAAGTCGAGATATACTGTAAAATCTGCATAAGTATCCAGGTTCACAGTGCGTATTGCCTACGTAAGTTAGATATTTGCGCTACATCTATAAGCCCAGTGCAGTGTAGAAATGTTGCTGAATACTTAACCACAGTTTCATCAGAGGTAGACAGAATCATGCTAAAATGTTTCCAAGAAACATCCGTCATTCATTAATGCGTCTATGAACTGTAGGCAAGTAAGAAGGCAAATCAAATATTAAAAAACATGAAAACTAGAAGAAGATCCTCTGCTTTGGACAACTACTAGGAAGATACCCCATGCTAGAACCCCAGTCTGCAACACCATTCTATCCATGAATGCTCGATCCTAGTTTTTTGCCCTTACAAAACTGTACCATATACGGGTTGAAGTTAGTTTTGTGACAATTCTTGGCAATAGCAGGCAAAACTTAATGACAAGCACAATTGAATCGGTGTCATGCTCAGCTACACCTTCAGCTACAGTATTAAGGTTTCATGTCTGTTTCAATTTCTTCATGGATCCTTCAGTTTTACCTCAAATGTAGCGGAAGACACTAATGGCAAACTATGAAAAAGGAAGATCAATGACCAGGATAGTTATGGCCTATTAACTTATCCAAAGTAGTATGAGATCAAATACGCTTTTCCCATCAGTTACTGTTCCCCCATCGGATATGGCTCCCCACAAAAATATGCTCCCCCATCAGGTCAAGTGGACATACCAACATGTCATTTCTGATCATTTCTATTCAATAGTATTGTTTCATTAAAGAAGTCAAACCGAATGTTTTGAGATCAAACAATGTGTGTGGCTGTTAACGTTCATGTTGACCTCATCTTTAGGCTTTGGATTGCACAGCAGTACCATTAAGATCATTAGGAAAGAATCAATGTCTTCTGATCTGTTTCCATTCAAAATGTCAAGTGAAGTCTGTCTATTTATGCGAAAATCTAAATTAATATATTTATTTATGTATTTATTTGAAGTATGAATGTCCTCTTGTCAAATTGAATTATAATTGAACATTTATTTGTCCATGTTTGCCCCCACCCCCTTTTTTCATCGCTGCCTCTCAGCCACTGAGGTTCAGAAACCACACACAGACAAGCTCTGAGGTTACATTTAAGTTTGTGGGCAACACCAAACAACTGAGACACAACATTTCATTATTTACCATTAATTCTGTATTGCTCTGACTTCAATTGCCATCAATAGCCTTCATTTTCAATTACCTTTCTTAGAATTGATTGTGTTCATTAATGTGATTTTAGGAAAAATGTTTGGGCCTGTCTAGAGAGCCCTGCAGAGATGAACCCAGAAAACACTAAGACATGAGTTATACATAATGAAAGTGCAATTTCAACTCTTGGATATTTAATGGAGCTTGCTCCTACACTGTTGTAATCACATAAATAATCATAAGTTAGCTGTAGTA
Source organism: Salvelinus namaycush (assembly GCF_016432855.1). Lineage (NCBI taxonomy): Eukaryota > Metazoa > Chordata > Actinopteri > Salmoniformes > Salmonidae > Salvelinus > Salvelinus namaycush. The sequence goes on along the minus strand of NC_052340.1, from coordinate 26,631,309 downwards.
CTCTGATGGTACAAAACTCAAACTTCTCCTTCCATCTCTGGCTTTCTCACACTCTCACAGTTGGATCAACGAGCGATACTGTTCTGACCATCAGACACGGCTTTAATGTAATGGAACAGCCTTATCCAGTGTTTAGCTTCGTAGTGGTACATACATAATGTAACAAAGGTGATGGTTCATACAAGGCCCTAAATGCTTTCTTAGGGCAAATCACTATTTCCGCCCCTTCCTTTACCTACTTTGATCCACAGTCATCTTCCATCCTTGTGTGAATCACTTCTTCTGCATGTAACTCTAAAGGTTGTTCATTTCTCCTCAAGACTCCATCTCAGAGATACCATATGGCATTTATCAAGAAAAATAAACAACTGAAAAGTGAAGTACTTGACAAATGTCTTTGTATTTGAGAGTATCCACTGCACTGATGGTTCAGTTTAATTCACCATCACACGTCACCGGTTAATCTCAAAAGAACAATCTGTGTATTTGTTTTAATTGTCCATTCAAAGAAATACAATGTCAAGTAGATGTGTCCTTGAATCCGGACAAACACCTATACATTAAAATACCTGAAATCTCCAAATTAGTATCTCTGACACAATTCTCACAATACACATATGGAATGGTAATGCACAAACAACAAGTACAAAACAGATATTGCTGTACAGATACTGCAGTTGCCCATCATATATAATGAAGGCACAGTTAAATTTACAAGCTCTAGTAGGATGCTTTATTAGTCTGGATCATTCAGAGGGTGGGGCTTCCCCACAGGAAATAAATGCCATGTGCAGTGATGTGCATCGATTCTGAGTAGCTATCTAGCTAGGTCCCTGATGGCAGGCAGTGTGTGAAAATGTGAGAGGATGGAACTCCTAACCATACCTCCATTCCACTAGGCCATCCTCACTATACGTCAACAGTCATTCCAAGGTCAGGCTTGCTGGCGAATTGGATTTTACCATCAGCTTCTAGCTCCTCAAACACAATGACCTGAGATCAACAAAAGGCTTTGAAACACAGCAGAGGTCAATACAGCCGAGGCGTGGAACCAACACGTTCAGAGGGAAGAGAAGTCGCCTGAGGACTATTCCCGCAAAGCACTGCCAAGTTCAATATCATCAAACCCACGGGGTGGCCCAGCCGCTGTAGCTGTATATAAAAACTATTGACCCTTGATGTTCCTAACAGAGGCATCTGAGTGAACTCCTGTGTAGGGTGTTTTTCCAGGGAACTAGTTAGACAGAAAGGCAGTATCAGTTACGGCATCAGTATCTGATTGTTTCCTCAGTTAAGCCAAGGTCCAGGGAGGTAGAGGGTTTGCTGGGGACCGATGGACCAGTGGCGTCACAGATTCTGCCCGTTGATAAAGACCACTCCTTTACTCCAGCCCTATGAATGGAATTCACTGTAATCAGTGGCTAAAATAGAACTTGGTTCTATTTGTAACGCTTGATGAACTGCAAGTCCCGCCTCTCCCATCTCCTCATTGGTTTTTAGGAGCATGATTGAAAGATGAACTGAGGTCCACATTCTAATCCAGCTGGTTCTGGTAATGCACCTTAAAGTTGTTTGTCAACTGCCATATAAAGTCCACAGAAGAAGAAGAAGCCTGAAGGAGGAGAGATTACTAGCAACGAACTCGGTTTACCCTTGTATCTGTGGAATAATTGTCGGAGTAGAGAACCCTGTGCATTTCAGGTAAAATAACATCAATGTTTATATACCAGGATATAAATTAGCTAGCAACAGCAAAATAGCCAGCTAAATTGCCAATGTTTAATGCTTTTCAACCTGTCCCCAAATGAATAAGGTTGGTTCAGAGTTTGTTTTGATATTTCAACCTGCGTGTGGGTGGACAAAATTAGCTCGTGCGTGAGCGGTCTGGTCAGCTTGTCAGAGTTTAAAGTTTCTCTAGGACTATCTTTCATCACTATGTTGGTCTCATGTGTGATATGCCTACTACACTAGCTATCAATAAACCAGAGATAGGCCTACTATACTACACATCAATAAAAAGTATGGACAGGTGGGGCTCTCTTTCATAAGCACAGACCCTGTTGGGCTGCTTTACTCACAGGCAGTCTGATGAACGTGTCTCTGGGATGGCCACCCACATACAGCATGCCCTGTAAGAACCCTGGGAAGGAAGGAAGGCCTCTGGGAGACAGAGTTCCACTGGCTTGCTGCACTCAGTCTGAAACATGGGAGGAGATCACCCTATTATAACACAGGAAATCACTGACTAATATGATTCCTCATTATATTTATTAATATAACGAGATCATTTGTGAGAGTGTACAATGGCATGACTTCAGTCGTGGATATATAAATGGTTTAATTCCACTTCTGATCTTCTGATGTAGTGTTGTTCTTAGTGGGCAGGCATTTTCAAGACAGCGCTAATTTCCCAGCTGATTATAATGGGTTTTTAACATGGTAGTGGGAAACCACATGAAAAATCTGTTTTTTCTGCAATCTGGCATTGTAATTCTACGCTCAGCGAGAACCAAGAAGATAATCAACAGAATCCGAGCTAGGCAGGAGCAATGACAGACTCAGAACAGAACAAATAAACATGGGGACGGAAATTGAAAGATGTTCATGATCAGTACAAACCTATTTACAAAGCCAGGCTTCATACCCAGACTATGAATGATAAAGCCTCATAGCGGGTTATTGTTCAACTCAATGTCTCCGACAAGACCTGAAAAATAAGCCAAGGCTGAAATAAGGCGGTCTTTGATTTTCTACATTGTGGTTAATTAGCTGCTTTTGAGCACCTATTCTGAAAGGATTTACCAATAGATGTGTCTAGTTATACTACCACAAGGCTATCACTGACCCAGAAACAGTAGGTAAAACTATCGAATTACCTTTACGCTGTTCATCTAGGAGTTTACCACAGTTCACTCTCCCAGAGTTCTCCACATGTAAACTCAATGTCCTCTCCCCCTTCAATGGAAAGTACATGAAATATGTGGAAACAATTGGACGTACTATCTACAGTCCACAATGCAAAGTAGACTAACTAGAGACAGTAGAGGAAATGTGGCTTTCAGTTGAACTGAAGATAATAATTGATCAAGTCCAATCTGCTGCTGTGCTATAGGACAGCATGGACTTGTTTTCCAATAACAGGCAGGTGCAAAGTTAGTGATTACGATTCTTCTTTGTTAGAACAACATTTGTCTGAAAACTTTGTTGGCTTAATCCTGGCACCTTAGTAACACACTCATTGATCAGCATCACCAGAAGCTTTCACCTCTATCACGGTGTTGAATATAAACTAGCCAGTTTAGAAAGCAGCTCAGCAGCACACCTATAGACTGAATAGAATAAAATAATGGGTTATTGTCACATACACCGGATAGCTGCAGTGAAATGTGTTGTTTTACAGAGACAGCCATAGTAGTATGGTGCCCCTTGAGCAAATTAGGAATAATTGCCTTGCTCAAGGGCACATCAGATTTTTCACCTTGTCAGCTCAGGTATTCGAAACCAGCAACCTTTCGGTTACTGGCCCAACACTATAACCGCTAGGCTACCTGTCGCCCGAAACACACTATCACTACACCTTCCCATCAGGCAGTGCAAACTCCAGCATCTTATAGTCCAGAACTCCAACAAAGAGTTAGTCCACAAACACCTAGAAGACAAGACAAGTTTATTAGTAGAAATAATTTACTGACAGTGTGTGCATCATAGGGTACTTGACATTTTCTAATATCATGACATAATTACATCATATCATGTAGCTGTGTGTCTGTACTCACCAGGGCTCTGTCTTTAACATTGTTCCTGGAGTTCAGAAGGTCTCCACTGCTGATGGTGGTCTCATATCAAGTGTAGTCATAGGACTGACCATTGCTATTGTTGACAGGAAGGTTCTCCATGTTGACTGCTTTTTGACTTCAAGGGTTACAGCAGGACAAAACAACAACAACATTCTTTCTAATTTGACATGAGTATACATTACATGATACAGTGACTTCAGAAAGCATTCATACCCCTTGACTTATTCCACATTCTGTTATCTTAAAGGCTGAATTCAAAATGGATTTTCTTACCCATCTACACACAATACCCCATAATGACAAAGTGAAAACATAATTTTTGGAAATTGTTGCAAATTTAATTGAAATACAGAAATATCTCAAGTATTCACACCCCTTTGCTATGACACTCCAAATTGAGCTCCGGTGCATCCAATTTCCTACAAGTTGATTGGATTCCACCTGTGGCCAACTCAATTGTTTGGACATGATTTAGAAATAAACACACCTGTCTATATAAGATACCATGAAGTTCAAGGAACTGTCCGTAGATCTCCGATCTATGTGATGAGGCATATATCTGGGGGAGGGTATAAAACAATTTCTAGAGTGTTGAAAGTTTCTAAGAGCACAGTGGTGTCCATCATTGGGAAATGGAAAAATATGGAACTACCCAGACTCTGCCTAGAGCTGGCCGTCTGACCAAACTGAGCAACCGAGCAAGAAGGACCTTGGTCAGGGAGGTGACCAAGAACCAAATGAACACTCTGACAGAACTACAGAGTTCCTTGGCTGAGATGGAAGAACCTGCCAGAAGGACAACAGTCTCTACAGCACTTTAAAAATCTGGGCTTTATGGGAGAGTGGCCAGACGGAAGCCACTCCTGAGAAAAAGGCACATGACAGCAAGCCTGGAGTTTTCAAATAGGCACGTGAAATACTCAGAGCATAAGGCAAAAGATTATATGGTCTGATGAGACAAAAATGTTACTCTTTGACCTGAATGCAAAGCGCTATGTGTGGAGAAAACCAGGTACAGCTCATCACCCGTCTAACTTATCCCTACCGTGAAGCACCGTGGTGGCAGCATCATTCTATGGGGATGCTTTTCAGCGGCAGGGACTGGGAGACTGGTAAGGGCAGAGGGAACAATGAATGGAGCCAAACACAGGCACATCCTTGATGAGAACCTGTTTCAGAGTGTAAACAACCTTAAACTGGGGCAAAGATTTACATTCCAACAGGACAATGACCCCAAACATACAGTTAAAGCAACGCTGGAATGGCTTCAGAACAAGAATGTGAAAGTCCTTGAGTGGCCCAGCCAAAGCCCAGAATTGAATCCCATTGAAAATCTGTGGAAAGACTTGAAGATTGCTGTTCACACCACTCCCGATCGCACGTAACAGAGCTTGAGAAACTCTGCAAGGAAGAATTGGAGAAAATCCCCAAATCCAGATGTGTACAAAGCTGATACTGACATACCAAAGACGACTCAAAGCTGTAATCGCCACCAAAACTGCATCTACAAAGTACTGACTCAGGTTTTTTTCCCCCACCTTTATTTATCCAGGTAGGCCAACTGTGACCTGGCCAAGATAAAGCAAAGCAGTGCGACAAAAACAACACAGAGTTACACATGGGAATGTGTAACTCATCTGAATACTTATGCAAATTTGATAAATTACATTTTCAATAAATTTGCAAAAATTTCTAAAAACTATTTTCTCACCCATCTACACACAACTCATTATGGGTTCTTGTGTGTAGATGGGTGAGATAAACAATATATTTAAATCAATTTGGAATTCAGGCTGTAACACAACAAAATGTGGAATAAGTCAAAGGGTATGAATACTTTCTGAAGGCACTGTATATTTAATATAAAGGTCAAGCTCTATTTTTAGACAGCCAATTACCATAAATCTGAAATAAAAAAATTCTACAAGTGTGTCTGGATCTAGATGTTGTGAAAATAATTGTTGTCTCAGAAGGGAGCAAATTACAGCAGCGGCTAGTGAATAATTAATGGTTTAAGCAAGTACCAGACGTGCTGCTGCATCTGCCCACAAAATAAAAAATGAAGAGAGCATGTAAGGTCTAGGGATACAGTATACAACCAATTCTAGTGATACAGTATACAACCAATTCTAGCGGCTCACCTTCTCAGTAAACTGCACGCTCTCCCATAGTGACAGATGCTGCTGAATGATGACAGGCTCATACACTCTCCTGGCCTGGAGAGAGGAAACCTCAGGAAGCTTCTCACCTGAGCAGGGGCGCCGCCAGGGATTTTGGGCCCCTTGAAAATATATCACATTGGGCCACACCACAACAGGCCACACCAACCCTGCGCAATTGCTGTAACCACACACCTCCAGAACCCAATCGACCCATTCAAAGCTTTAAATAACTACCTTTGCAGGCTTGCAACTCTCTTGTAGTCCAATATTTACTGTATGATATTTACTGACAGTGAGCTGTGAAAATATAACACTGTGCAGACATGCATGCAACATTCTGCATACAGTGGAATTCACTATTTGATGCAAGACTGATAACCTCTATAAGAAATGTGCTAAAGGCCTTTTACAGTCTAATTGTAATTGTAATGGTAAAATTCTTGAATTGAAAATTCTCTTAACATGAATGACTTAAAATTCTCTTAATAATGAATAACTTAAAACAAATATAACTTAAATATATATTAAACTCCTCAATTAAAATAAATTAACATTAATCATCTATAGAATGATATAACAAACAAAATTAAATCAGCAGCAGATTTTTAAACTAAGTATACATACCAACTAGAAAATAAGCAGCTGTAAAAGTGGAAATTGAAAACGAAATGGAAATGAAAAGGCCTGATGGTGGCGCTAGAGGAAAGGTCAAGTGGTCACCAAATCAATAGGTGTCTTCCACTTGGGGTCTTGATTGTGCACAACAATTGTTATGGCAATCCAGCCATTACTTTGAGATATATCTTGTTCTCAGCCTGTGGGCATCATATGTGTAGTGATCCAATATCCATAGCCATGCCATTTAACATTTATCACTGGGCCTTGCTCAGCCTTACTCACCAAGAGCCCAGCGCCAAGCCTTCTTGCTAGCAACGTCACTGATCAAGTCTTTGAAGTCCAGCTTTCTAGCTAACTGACTTTCAATGGACCGCAAAGCCTGTCCTTGGACATACTGGACCTCAAATAGTTCCAGTTTAAGCTTACTGAAAGTTCTCTCGCCACCAGCAGTCACAGGCAGTGTGCAAAATATAAGTAAAGCAATGCACACTTCTCCAAAAATGCTTTGCAGCTGCATCTTACAAATTGCATTCAGGAGACCAAGAGGGGACAAGTTAGGGGGGAAAGTTGCAGCATACAGTGTTCAGGTGTCTTACTTCATTTTGAAACTCAGGTGTAAGATCTCTGGAATACTTCATGATCAGTGTTTGGCACACAGAAGGGACTTTATCCTCACTAATCTGCCCAACTTTCAGAACAGAAAATTCTTCAACAATTTTTACAGTGGTGTGGAACCTAGTGTCCAAGTCACTTATGTTGTCCATAGCAGTAAAAAACACTGTTCCGAAACACCGTTGCTGCACTGTCCTGAGCTGTCTCCTCTTCAGAGGTCTCATCATGGAATCTCTTCCTTTTCCTCTGGCGGCTGTGTTCCTTGCTAAATTGAGGTGGAACATCCATTTGCGTAGCAATCAGTGTTGCCTCAGACAGGAGAGACTCCCATCCATCTCTAAGAGCCTGCATCTCTTCCTTTAAGTCTCTAATATTGGCTGCCTCTGTGTCAAGTGAGATTTTTCCTGACTGGAGAATCACATTCCTGTCCTCAATGCATTGCAGTACCTGCAATTATGCAAACTGACATGTCATTCAACACAATGCTGCTCACCTCCTTCAGTTGGAAGTAGGGCTGGTTCAGAGGTATGGGGATGGGGAGACAGGGCTGCTGAGCCTGAAGCTGCATCTGTTGGCACCAGGCAGGGACAACTGATTTAGTAGGAATAGCTTGCTAAAAGTTTGCCTGCATTGATTAAATGCCAACTAAAAACACTCAGAATTTTCTGTGAAGATATTCAGGTACTAATGTTAGGGCGCAAAAGTAGCCTATTTCACTATGGACCAATACAGAGGCTCTCTGGATGTTTACTTTTTGCCAAAAACAAGAAAATAGTACATTGTAAATAAAATATTATATTAATGATAATAGGTTAATAATTTAATATTGTTCTAATAATTTTGTAGGGCCCCTGTCAGTCACAGTCACAAGGCCCCCCCCCCCCCCCCCCCCCCCTCCCACACACACACATACTGCGCCCCTGCAGCTGAGACACACAGTCAGATATAGAACTTGGGGGGAGAAGGAGTCTCTTGGGGGACTGAGACAGAAATGGGACATTTGAGCTTACCAACATGAGCAGAGGGTTTTAGGAACATCAATGCACTCCAAGGGCTCTATTTTTGGCTGGCATTAAAGCGCCACTAGTGTCAAAAGCACCGTAGTTAGCAAGTTCCTCATGTTCGTCGGTGCTGACCTGTTGCACCCTCGACAACTACTGTAATTATTATTATTTGACCATGCTGGTCATTTATGAACATTTGAACATCTTGGCCATGTTCTGTTATAATCTCCACCCGGCACAGCCAGAAGAGGACTGGCCACCCCTCATAGCCTGGTATCTTCCTAGGTTTTGGCCTTTCTAGGGAGTTTTTCCTAGCCACTGTGCTTCTACACCTGCATTGCTTGCTGTTTTGGGGTTTTAGGCTGGGTTTCTGTACAGCATTTTGAGATATCAGCTGATCTAAGAAGGGCTATATAAATCAATTTTATTTGATGTAGAATCTGGTGCAATAGCATTTTCCAGCCCTAACGCAAGGTTCGGCAATTTACCCCTCTTATATCAGCAAGCTAGCACTCAGATGGGAGGGGTGGGAATCATTTAGGCGTGTCCTTAAAACATGATCAAAAGTGCAAATTTCAGGCACCGCTGGTAGGGATATTTACAATCAACCCAAAGCAGATTTTAGTTGTAATGCAGATGGTTATGGCATGAATTGACAGCGGAACGCAGCCTGTCCAGCCGTGACGCACACTGCCTATATGCGCATGGAACAAGAGTAGTCGAATGTGTTTTTGGTGCCTGTATACTTCGTACAGTATTTAGAAACATAAAAACTCATGCTTTTTCGCTATTTAGTTTTATTTGGGTAAAAACCAAGCATAGCTTCCCCTCTTCTCAATTAAGGCTTTTTTTCCAAACCCTTTATCGACAGTTGACTACTTCGCCTGTCGATAAAGGGTTTGGCTCCTGAGACCACTTGGAAAAAAATCTTAATCACCAAAGCATTATTAAAATATAAAGTTTGAGAGGAGTAAAACACTGAGCTGACATTCCCTTTTTATCTATGCATTGTAGGCAGGCCCACATTATTTTAGCCATGCAGGTCCCGTTTTGGACATGCGTAAAACCCCCTCCATGTAGGCTACTTTTCATGCCCATCAGGAAACGAGAGATGAGAACCTCAGGTAAATACCGGTGAAACGCGTATTTAGAAGTTATCTGTAACATGTAACAATTGTTTGTTGTCCGTTTCATACAGTATGTTCAAAACCCAAGCCCTCCCTTAGGACTACTATAACTGCTGGTTCAACAGCAATGAGTGTCGTTTTATCCTGGTGATTTTATGATATCAATTCATTTTACATGTATTTATTTATTGTTGTTAAAATAAAAAAGATTAGTTGTAATAAAATGTTACGAAAAACAAACAATCTTATTAGAAGGATTCACCTTCCTGGTTTTATGGTTACCGTAGCGCGCATGCAATGCAACTTCTGGATATGTGTGAACGCGATGTGATCTGTAAAATGGTTTCGATTATGTTCATAAATAATAAGCCTATTTGGAGGCAGTTTAACGGTGAGTGGACATTCCCCCTTTCTCTTTATATTGGATCTTTGTCCAGCTCCTGTGAAAAGTTTGGATGTGCGTAAAACTCTCCATAGAATGCGTTGTTTTAATATTATATGCCCACAGGGAGACATTATGTTGCCTTTAAGTGTATCTATTGATAACAACTTGTTGTTTTGTTTAGAATTTGATTCGAATTATTCGTTCTCTTTTTAGGCCTAATAAATAATTAAATTAATCTTGCTTATTGACAATGTTTGGCATGTCCATGCTCAGACAAAATGCAATGTACAGTAGGCCTAGCCTCTATATCAGTGTGAATGCTACTGAAGCCATGCAATTACTTAGAACAATGTGTACTGCAAATGGGTTCAAGTTAATTAACGTATTTAGCAAAGATAGGTCTACATTTTGTTATTTCGTTTCTGTAAGCCATTTAACAAACTATAACGGACTAACATTGGAATTGATTCCAAGGTAATACATAAAATACCGTAGATATGCAACTTGAAGCAACCACATATTTCCCCATGGAGCACGTTCTGATTGGCCAGTAATGGGCCAAAGCCTCAACACACACACACAACTTATTTAATCATCAAAACTCAGCCCATTCGCGCCAACGCCAGCAACTGTGCCAATAATAGTAATAGTGAAAATAGCAAAAATACCACTGAACCTATAGCGCTACCGCCTACCCTTAGATTTACCATTGCCTTAGGTTTGTTAAAATAGAGCCCCTAACTGTTAGCTATATATTGAAAATGAACTGTTTATTCAGACTGAGCGGTTGCTAGGTAACAATATATATGATCAGTTACAAGACAATTGCATCTATTTATTTTTGTCACAACATAATCATTTCATATGATCATTTTGACCTCTGCATAAAAGTGGTATGTGACAAATGACAACTCCAGATCAATACAGAAGTGGAAAACATCTGTGACTCAGGAAATAACCCATACTTTTAAGATCATTTCTGGGAAAGCATCTGAGCTTGACAGCAGCTGGTAGTACATCACACAATCATACCCATCCTCCCTTTTCCAACTGTTTGAGGTGATTGTTGCTGCTTTCTAAGAGATCTCCAGCACTCTTTAAGGTGTTGAAGCACTGAGAAACCTGCAGCCACTCGGGGTTACTGGTGGAAAGTGCTCCCCTCCCAATATGTTCAAAAGTGGATAATGGGTGGCAGAAATCACCTAGCCCTGAAATGGCATTCTGTGTTTACAAGCAGAGTATTTTTATGGAGCAAATTGTAGTTTCACACTCTTGTTGTTGTTTGATATTGTGTGAGCTGCCTGACAAAGTTATCTTCAGCTGCAGTTATATAAACTTGAAACATTCATGTTATTGGATTCTACAGTGGATTGGTATTTTGGGAAAAGTGTATTAAGATTTAGCTAAATTTAAAGAATGTTGTGCAATTTGGACTGCCTGCCACATGCATAATCAAATCTTATTACCTTGGCTTTTAACCACTGCTCTGTCAAATATTAAAGAAGTCTCAAGGTATTGCTCACCTGAGGTAGAGTACCATATGATAAGCTGTAGACCACACGATCTACCAAGAGAGTTCTCATCTATATTATTCGTAGCAGTCTATTTACCCCCACAGACCGATGCTGGCACTAAGACCACACTCATCGAGCTGTATAAGGCCAAAACAAGAAAATGCTCATCCAGAAGTGGCGCTCCTAGTGGCCGGGGACTTTAATGCAGGCAAACTTAAAATAAGGTTTACCAAATTTTTACCAGCTTGTCACATATGCAACCAGAGAAAAAAATTAAACTCTAGACCACCTTTACTCCACACACAGAAACGTGTACAAAGCTCTCCCCCGCCCTCCATTTGGCAAATCTAACCGTAATTCTAGCCTCCTGATTCCTGCTTACAAGCAAAAACTAAAAGCAGGAAGTACCAGTGACTCGCTCAATATGGAAGTGGTCAGATGACGCGGATATTACGCTACAGGACTGTTTTGGTAGCACAGACTGGAATATGTTCCGGGATTCATCCAATGGCATTGAGGAGTATACCACCCCAGTTATCGGCTTCATCAATACATGCATCGATGACGTCGTCCCCACAGTGACCGTACGTACATATCCCAACCAGAAGCCATGGAATACAGGCATCGAGCTAAAGGCTAGAGCTGAAAGCGGGACACTAATCCGGATGCTTATAAGAAATCCCGCTATGCCCTTAGACGAACCATCAAACAGGCAAAGCGTCAATACAGGATTTAGATTGAATCCTACTACACAGGCTCTGACGCTCGTCGGATGTGGCAGGGCTTGAAAACTATTACGGACTACAAAGGGAAACCCAGACGCGAGCTGCCCAGTGACGCGAGCCTACCATATGAGCTAAATGCCTTTTATGCCCGCTTCAAGGCAAGCAACACTGAAGCATGCACGAGAGCACCAGCTGTTCTGGATGACTGTATGATAACGCTCTCGATAGCCGATGTGAGCAAGACCTTTAAACAGGTCAACATTCACAAAGCCGCGGGGCCAGATGTATTACCAGAATGTGTACTCAAAGCATGCGCTGACCAACTGGCAAGTGTCTTCACTGACATTTTCAACCTCTCCCTGACCGAGTCTAATACCTACATGTTTCAAGCAGACCACCATAGTCACTGTGCCCAAGGAAGCGAAGGTAACATGCTTAAATGATTACCGCCCCGTAGCACTCACGTCGGTAGCCATTAAGTGCTTTGAAACTATGCAGTATTATGTTTTTTTACGTGTTATTTCTTACATTGGTACCCCAGGTAATCTTAGGTTTCATTACATACAGTCGGGAGGAACTACTGAATATAAGAGCAACGTCAACTCACTATCATTACGACCAGGAATATGACTCTCCCGAAGCGGATCCTGTGTTTTGCCTTCCACCCAGTACAATGGATCGGATCCCAGCCGGCGACCCTAAACAACAACGCCATAAAAGGGGCAAACGAAGCGGTCTTCTGGTCAGGCTTCGGAGACGGGCACATCGCGCTCCACTCCCTAGCATACTACTCGCCAATGTCCAGTCTCTTGACAACAAGGTTGATGAAATCCGAGCAAGGGTAGCATTCCAGAGAGACATCAGAGACTGTAACGTTCTTTGCTTCACGGAAACATGGCTCACTCGAGAGATGCTAACGGAGTCGGTGCAGCCAGCTGGTTTCTTCATGCATCGCGCCGACAGAAACAAACATCTTTCTGGTAAGAAGAGGGGCGGGGGGGTATGCCTTATGATTAACGAGACGTGGTGTGATCATAACAGCATACAGGAACTCAAGTCCTTCTGTTCACCTGACTTAGAATTCCTCACAATCAAATGTCGACCGCATTATCTACCAAGGGAATTCTCTTCGATTATAATCACAGCCGTATATATTCCCCCCCAAGCAGACACATCGATGGCCCTGAACGAACTTTATCTGACTCTATATAAACTGGAAACCACACACCCTGAGGCTGCATTCACCGTAGCTGGGGATTTTAACAAGGCTAATCTGAAAACAAAAACTCCCTAAATTCTATCAGCATATCGATTGTGCTACCAGGGCTGGTAAAACCCTGGATCATTGTTATTCTAATTTCCGCGACGCATATAAGGCCCTCCCCCGCCCTCCTTTCGGAAAAGCTGACCACGACTCCATTTTGTTGCTTCCAGCCTACAAACAGAAACTAAAACAACAAGCTCCCGCGCTCAGGTCTGTTCAACGCTGGTCCGACCAATCTGATTCCACGCTTCAAGACTGCTTCGATCACGTGGATTGGGATATGTTCCGCATTGCGTCCAACAACAACATTGACGAATACGCTGATTCGGTGAGCGAGTTCATTAGAAAGTGCATCGGCGACGTAATACCCACAGCAACGAATAAAACATTCCCAAACCAGAAACCGTGGATTGATGGCAGCATTCGCGTGAAACTGAAAGCGCGAACCACTGCTTTTAACCAGGGCAAGGTGACCGGAAACATGACCGAATACAAACAGTGTAGCTATTCCCTCCGCAAGGCAATCAAACAAGCTAAGTGCCAGTATAGAGACAAAGTAGAGTCGCAATTCAACAGCTCAGACACAAGAGGTATGTGGCAGGGTCTACAGTCAATCACGGATTACAAAAAGAAAACCAGCCCCGTCGCGGACAAGGATGCCTTGCTCCCAGATAGACTAAATAACTTTTTTGCTCGCTTTGAGGACAATACAGTGCCACTGACACGGCCCGCTACCAAAACCTGCGGGCTCTCCTTCACTGCAGCCGAGGTGAGTAAAACATTTAAACATGTTAACCCTCGCAAGGCTGCAGGCCCAGACAGCATTCCCAGCCGCGTCCTCAGAGCATGTGCAGACCAGCTGGCTGGTGTGTTTACGGACATATTCAATCAATCCTTATCCCAGTCTGCTGTTCCCACATGCTTCAAGAGGGCCACCATTGTTCCTGTTCCCAAGAAAACGAAGGTAACTGAGCTAAACAACTACCGCCCCGTAGCACTCACTTCCGTCATCATGAAGTGCTTTGAGAGACTAGTCAAGGACCATATCACCTCCACCCTACCTGACACCCTAGACCCACTCCAATTTGCTTACCGACCCAATAGGTCCACAGACGACGCAATCGCAACCACACTGCACACTGCCCTAACCCATCTGGACAAGAGGAATACCTATGTGAGAATGCTGTTCATCGACTACAGCTCAGCATTTAACACCATAGTACCCTCCAAACTCGTCATCAAGCTCGAGACCCTGGGTCTCGACCCCGCCCTGTGCAACTGGGTACTGGACTTCCTGACGGGCCGCCCCCAGGTGGTGAGGGTAGGTAACAACATCTCCACCCCGCTGATCCTCAACACTGGGGCCCCACAAGGGTGCGTTCTGAGACCTCTCCTGTACTCCCTGTTCACCCACGACTGCGTGGCCATGCACGCCTCCAACTCAATCATCAAGTTTGCGGACGACACTACAGTGGTAGGCTTGATTACCAACAACGACGAGACAGCCTACAGGGAGGAGGTGAGGGCCCTCGGAGTGTGGTGTCAGGAAAATAACTTCACACTCAACGTCAACAAAACAAAGGAGGTGATTGTGGACTTCCGGAAACAGCAGAGGGAGCACCCCCCTATCCACATCGACGGGACAGTAGTGGAGAGGGTAGTACGTTTTAAGTTCCTCGGTGTACACATCACGGACAAACTGAATTGGTCCACCCACACAGACAGCGTTGTGAAGAAGGCGCAGCAGCGCCTCTTCAACCTCAGAAGGCTGAAGAAATTCGGCTTGTCACCAAAAGCACTCTTCTACAGATGCACAATCGAGAGCATCCTGTCGGGCTGTATCACCGCCTGGTACGGCAACTGCTCCGCCCACAACTGTAAGGCTCTCCAGAGGGTAGTGAGGTCTGCACAACGCATCACCGGGGGCAAAGTACCTGCCTCCAGGACACCTACACCACCCGATGTCACAGGAAGGCCATAAAGATCATCAAGGACAACAACCACCCGAGCCACTGCCTGTTCACCCCGCTATCATCCAGAAGGCGAGGTCAGTACAGGTGCATCAAAGCAGGGACCGAGAGACTGAAAAACAGCTTCTATCTCAAGGCCATCAGACTGTTAAAACTTCTTAGGGATAGGGGGCGACATTTTCACTTTTGGATTAATTGGTGCCCAAATTAAACGGCCTCGTACTCTGTCCTAGATCATATGATATGCATATTATTATTACTATTGGATAGAAAACACTCTGAAGTTTCTAAAACTGTTTGAATTATATCTGTGAGTAAAACAGAACTCATATGGCAGGCAAACTTCCAAACAGGAAGTGAAAATTCTGAAATGGGTCACTGTGAAAGGCATCGCCTATTCAAATGCCTTATATTTATGGATCTGTATGCACTTCATACGCCTTCCACTAGATGTCACCAGGCAGTAGAACGTGGAATGAAGCGTCTAGCCTGATGTGGGACCGAATGAGAGCCTTTGGAGTGACAGGTCAGGCATATTGCCAGTCCTTGCCACGCACACTGGGAATGTCATGTCCTTGTCTGCAATGCGTTATATAGACATGAAGAAATGCTCCGTCTGGGACGTTATTGGATATATATGAGAAAAACATCCTGAAGATTGATTCTCAACTGAGTTCGACCAGTTTATTCGATTTGTAATATCACTTTTTGAAGTTTTCGTTCATTAGCGTAAAGTTCTATGGACACATGTACTACACATGCTAGCCAAAGTTGCTAATTCGACAGAAGTAATGGACATTATATAACAAAAAAACGATTTATTGTGGAACTAGGATTCCTGGCACTGCATTCTGATGAAAGATCATCAAAGGTAAGGGAATATTTATGATGTAATTTCGTATTTCTGTTGACTCCAACATGGCGGAGAATGGCTGAGCGCTGTCTCAGATTATTGCATGCTGTGCTTTTTACTAAAGTTATTTTTTTAAATCTAACACAGCAGTTGCATTAAGAACCAGTGTATCTTTTTATATGTACAACAATTATATGTACAACATGTATTTTTCATCAAAGCTTTATGATGAGTATTTCTGTATTTCACGTTGCTCTCTGTAATTATTCTGGCTATTTTGGAGCCATTTCTGAACATGGCGCCAATGTAAAACCATGATTTGTGGCTATAAATACGCACATAATCGAACAAAACATAAATGTATTGTATAACATGATGTCATATGACTCATCTGATGAAGTTGTTCAAAGGTTAGTGATTAATTTTATCTCTATTTGTGGGTTTTGTGAAAGCTATCTTTGCTGTGAAAAAATGGCTGTGTTTTTTGGGATATGGTGGTGAGCTAACATAAATATATGTTGTGTTTTTGCTGTAAAACATTTAAAAAATCGGACATGTTGGCTGGATTCACAAGATGTTTATCTTTCATTTGCTGTATTGGACTTGTGATTTCATGAAATTATATTATATTATATAAACAGCCACCACTAACATTTAGTGGCCGCTGCCAACATACTGTGTCACGTTCCTGACCTGTTTTCTGTTAGTTTTGTATGTGTTAGTTGGTCAGGACGTGAGTTTGGGTGGGCAATCTATGTTTTGTGTTTCTATGTTGGTTTAATGGGTACCTGATATGGTTCTCAATTAGAGGCAGGTGGTTTTCATCTCCTCTGATTGAGAATCATATTAAGGTAGGTGGTGTCACATTGTTTGTTTGTGGGTGGTTGTCTCCTGTGTCAGTGTCTGTATGTTACGCCACACGGGACTGTTTCGGTATCGTTCGTTCGTTCGTTTTGTATGTAGTCTGTTTCCTGTTCATGCGTTCTTCACGTTATATGTAAGTTCGTGTCCAGGTCTGTCTACATCGTTTATTTGTTTTGTAGTTTATCAAGTGTATTTCGTTTCGTCTTCGTCTTGTTTAATAAATCATTATGTCACATAACCACGCTGCATTTTGGTCGAATCACTACTCCTCCTCTTCGTATGAAGAGGAGGAGGAATTCCGTTACATACTGACTCAACTCCAGCCACTTTAATAATGGGAATTGATGGAAATGTATGTAAAAATGTATCACTAGCCACTTCAAACAATGCCACTTAATATAATGTTTACATACCCTACATTACTCCTCTCATATGTATATGTATATACTGTACTCTATATCATCTACTGCATCTTGCCATCTTTATGTAATACATGTATCACAAGCCACTTTAAACTATGCCACTTTATGTTTATATACCCTACATTACTCATCTCATATGTATATACTGTACTCTATACCATCTACTGCATCTTGCCTATGCCGTTCTGTACCATCACTCATTCATATATATTTATGTACATATTCTTTATCCCTTTACACTTGTGTGTATAAGGTAGTAGTTGTGGAATTGTTAGGTTAGATTACTCGTTGGTTATTACTGCATTGTCGGAAACTAGAAGCACAAGCATTTCGCTACACTCGCATTAACATCTGCTAACCATGTGTATGTGACAAATACAATTTGATTTGAAAGGCTGGTCATGGCTCACATCAACAGCATCCTCCCGGATGTCCTAGACCCACTCCAATTCAAATACCGCCCCAACAGATCCACAGATGACGCAATCTCAATCGCACGCCACACTGCCCTTTCCCACCTGGACAAAAGGAACACCTATGTGAGAATGCTGTTCATTGACTACAGCTCAGCGTTCAACACTATAGTGCCCACGAAGATCATCACTAAGCTAAGGACCCTGGGACTAAACACCTCCCTCTGCAACTGGATCCTGGACTTCCTGACAGGCTTCCCCCAAGTGGTATGGGTAGGCAACAACACCTCTGCCACGCTGATCCTCAATACTGGGGCCCCTCAAGGGTGTATGCTTAGTCCCCTCCTGTACTCCCTGTTCATCCACAACTGTGTGGCCAAACACGACTTCAATACTATCATTAAGTTTGCAAAGAGAACAGTGGTAGGCCTGATCACCGACAACGATGAGACAACCTATAGGGAGGAGGTCAGAGACCTGGCAGTGTGGTGCCAGGACAACAACCTCTCCCTCAATGTGAGCAAGACAAAGGAGCTGATCGTGGACTACAGGAAAAGGCAGGCCGAACAGGCCCACAATAACATCAACGGGGCTGTAGTGGAGCAGGTCGAGAGTTAAGTTCCTTGGTGTCCACATCATCAAACTATCATAGTCCAAAACACACCAAGACACTCGTGAAGAGGGCACGACAACACCTATTCCCCAGTCACCCAAGTCATAGACTGTTTTATCTGCTACCGCACGGCAAGCGGTACCGGAGCACCAAGTCTAGGACCAAAAGGCTCCTTAACAGCTTCTACCCCCAAGCTATAAGACTGCTGAACAATTAATCAAAATGCCACCGGACTATTACATTGACCCCGCCCGCCTCCATTTGTTTTGTACACTGCTGCTCCTCGCTGTTTATTATCTATGCATAGTCACTTCACCTGTACCCCCGCACACTGACTCGGTATCGGTACCCCCTGTTTATAGCCTCGTTATTGTTATATTATTGTGTTACTTTTTATATATTTTTTACTTTAGTTTATTTGGTAAATATTTTCTTAACTCTTCTTGAACTGCACTGTTGGTTAAGGGCTTGTAAGTAAGCATCTCACAGTAAGGTCTACGCTTGTTGTATTCGGCGCATGTGACAAATAAAGTTTGATTTGCTCCGACAGCATCTATGTCCTTTTTGAAGAACAAGACTATTTCATGTTGTTATTAAACCAAGTGTTAGATATTCAATTGAAAGTATTCTCCTTCTATTCATGGACAATTATTATAGACAATGTTTTAGTCTGTGACCACAGGTTACGCATTCCTCACAAAACTCATATGAGATGAGAGCCAAACAATAGCAGATATCAAGTAGGTTCTAAATACAGAATTAGGTGTACTTGTACATTCAGGTCCCTGATGCTATAGAAACAGGAGATAGGCTCCTGTTGAGCCATGCCGGCTCGCAAAAGCCATGGCTCGTGTAAGGCTGCTTACTTACACAGGGTATGCATGACGCATGAGCTGAGAGCCAAACAGCAAATATCAAGTAGGATCTAAATACAGTATTAGGTAATGTATATGTGGTGCTGAATAGAACATAGGCACTCTCCTACGCTTTAGTGCTTGCTCTCATCCAGGCCAATGCTCATTGTTCTACATACTACACAATGTAAGGATGAAACGCGTTAAGATAGCCCTGAAGATCTTAGTTTACCGGGAGCCTAGGCTGGATACGTGTAAAATTGTTCTGACTGTATGTTTGATGGGTGGGAGATGTTCCTAAACCGTTAATCTGATGCCCCCTCCTATTCTTACTGTACTATAGTCCTCGGGGGGGTCCACCAAACCCAGCATCAATCTCACACATACTCATCTCTGATTGGGCAAGACAGACTCAATGTTCCCCATAGGGCCTTACTAAGTGACTTTGGAGAACGATACAAAGAAGAGCCCCTCACGGCAACACTCACTGTGGTAGCGGCTCAATACATTCCTCAGAAGAGTGTACTTGGTGGTGTAATCCCCTGCCTCAGATAATGGAGCATCGTAATCTGAAAAGATAATGCCACTATCAGAACGGCACGAGGAGCGAGAGGCGGGGATACCTCCTCCCGTGTCCGATGAGTTTCTCTCTGCTCCAATCAAACATCTCAAGCCAGCAGGAGACATATTTTGTGGTTATCTTGACATATGCGGCTGCAGGAGTTTGGATGGAGGCAAGAGGCAGTCGAGGAAATAAAATGTAAATAGAGACTACTGTTAAACTTGAAGGTCAAAGAGCAGGTGCCAATGTGCCACTGTTACTAATGTTTGACATCAACGTCATTCTCCTCTGAGGAGCAAGGTCATTACAGTGTCAACAGTCGCAAAGAGGATATAAAACCCATCATGCCATCTTTCATTTACATTTCCCATGCATTTTATTAGCTGATAAATTAATTATGCAGTGAGTGTTAAAATGCAGCCTGAGGTCAAGCACTGTGGAGGAGTGACAGCACCATCTACTGGCCTTTACTAACAGTACAGTGACAGTATATTACTGTAACCCTGCTTGTATAACTGGCTGGTGTAAAGTCCTTATCAGAGTTATGTTTCAATAAAGCGAAATAACAAGGTCAACTATGAGAACACATTGATTATAAAACAAGTGGACAGCAAGTAATATAAAGATGCAAATAGAATGTACCATAGCTTGTTACCATTGGCTTAGGCATGGGTGTGGCAATTGCAAAGGCCCCGTTCATGAAGCCAAAATTTGTTCCTCCGTGGAACATGTAGAGATTGATTGATGCATCCTCTTTCAGGATTTCCGTCACAATAGCAACCATGTCTGCCAAACAGAGGGTAACAAATGAGAACTCACTACTGGTGGGTATAGAGACAGAGTAAGAGCTTTATCATATCCATTGCTATAAACTCTACCTCTATATACAAGAGCTGTGGCAGGTAGCCCAATGTAAAACAAAAAGTATGATAACATTTGACAAGCAACCGACCTCGTTCCAAGCATCCTATTGCCAGTAAATTCAGTTCAATTGCAATATGGAATAAAACCCTGCCACACCTTATTACATTTAACTATAACTCATTGTAGGGACAACCAGATCCCCATTCAAAATCACCTCCTTCACCATACTGATTAGCTACACATATTGCATAGAACAGTGGTTCCCAAACTGTTGGGCGTGTTTTGTTAAGGAACTCAGTCCGGCTTTAAACTTACTCTTGAAAGTCATAATACTAGAATGCACAAGGTGCAAATTCGAAATTGGGTAAAACATTTTTAAAAAGTGTGTTAAAAACTGATAAATGTTCTTTACACCCTGTCATGACGTTGCCCTCTTTGGGTACAGCGAGCACCATCCCCCTCTCTCTGTCTCCTACACCCAGGCTGCTGCGACCTCAGGTCGTAAATTCCTGGAGGAGATTATCTCCTCATGGCCACAATATAGAGAGAGAGTGAGTTTTCATAGAGAGAACAAAGGAATTTCTTCCACCCCACAGAACTGGAGGTCCGAACAGTTCTGTGAGGTGGAGGAAATTACGTTCTGGAGAACGTATAAAAGATCGGTGAAGAATCCAGCTACGAACTGGTCCGGTTGGTACAATTTTGTGAAACTCATGGGAGACAATACGGCCACATTACCATAATGCTGTTTATACAATAGCCTCAGATATGAGGCTTACATCTAATTGTTGTATAAGATGAATGAGTGAGGAAGATACTGTTTGTGAAATTGTGTAATGTGATTTTTGACTGTTTAATGAAGGAAACTCCATTTCCCTTTGGAGTTTAACTAAATCAGAGGCCCGCCCATGAGCACAGTTATGGTCTTGCGTCCTGGGACAGGCCCTTTTCTGCTCTTCCGAATAAAACCCCCACACGGGTTTTCTACCACGAGACCAGCTTACGAGAGGGCCAAGGTTTGAGAGGAGACCATAAACCTAAGGTTTGAGTAGATGGCTGAATCTTTTAACCACACCACGTGGTTAAACTCTTAGACTATCGATACCGACAGAATAAAAACAAGTCTTTGATATTAATTACTAGTCTGCAGCTAGGAATTCGGTATCATTGAACGCGAAGACCGACAACCGCCGAAACATATATTCTATAACGACATGAATGAATGTCACTCTGAACTATCCATTCTAACCACGACAGAGACAGAGAGGGCGGACAAACTCTCCAACAGAAACAAACTTTTCAACAGAGATCCCGACGACACACTGAGCGTAAATATATATAGTGATTGCAATTATTCCCGAATGAGTGAGCGTTCATGTGCAAAAGATTAGCATTTCAATTGTTATAATTATCAACTTTGTGTCTCATCTCAGTTGACCCCCACTTCCCTTTTTGTCCACCAAGCCGCGATACCGGTTTATCCCATTAGGGAAATGCCGTTATCATTTCCTTGTAACTATCTACTGTTTGTTTATGCATTTCTGTGAATTACTTAGTTAGTAAATAAATATTTTAAGACAATTGATGTATGGATGACTCATAGTGAAGACTGGGTTCGTGCAGATAACCAACAATTTACGACGTTTGGAATGAGACTAACATGAGGTAAATAATTCATTAATTCGAAGACTAAGTGATCAGATATTCAAATATCTGAAAGTTATATTAGGAAAATTATAACTTTATAATCTGAATATTTTCCTTGGTGCCCCGACTTCCTAGTTAATTACAGTTACATGATTAATCGCGTAATAATAATTACAGAGAGTTATTTGATAAATAAGTCTTCAGTTTAATGATGCCAAAGACACGACAACCCCATGACAAAATGTGTAGAATTTCAGGAAATAAGCTCAAAACCTGCAATGTTCCCTCCACCAACAGGAGGGATGTGAACAGTTTGTGTCATGAACAGTGCTTGTGCCCATAGAAATAGATGTGGTGCGTGCACGCAGGGGGGGGGGGGGGGGGGGGGGGGGGGGTGATTTCCAGTGCTGGAAGGGCCCCCCCACCCCCGAGTGAAAAAGTTTGGGAACCCCTGTCATAGAACATAACGACGTGTTTAATTAGACATTCAAATTCAGCTGACTTTACTGATTTAAATCAAGGGCAGCAGGATAATGAATAACAAAGTATGGACTGACAGAGCATGACTTGATTAGCATCCTGTGTGTGCGAGATAGACGTGGATGCTGATGGCAATGAAAGGAGGACAAAACCAGGCCTGAGGACCAGAGTTATCAGTGGCTGTTGTTCAACATAAGGACAGTCTGGAGAATCTACATGACATTAATACACATCTACAACTGTGTGCCAAGCTGTGTGACGACTGACAAGTATTTACTGCAGTGATGCATTATCTAATGAGAGGATCTTGAAAATTGAGCTTTTTTTTAAGGATTCACCATCATGTAATTTGTCAAGTATGGCCAAACTATCTCAAAGCTAGCAGTGGCTACAGTGGTATGTGATTGGTGTGTGTGTTAAATGGTTAGTCAGTGGCCCTTTCACATACTGTACTGTTCCCTTCTGAGAGGGGCTGAGTCACTCTTATCTAACAAGTTGCACACATGTACAGTAGGTTAACAATAGGGGCTTTGCAGTTTCCATTTATTTTTAAGGTTCTAGACCAGGGGTGTCCAACCCTGTTCCTGGAGAGCTACCTTCCTGTATGTCTTCGCTCCAACCCCAGTTGTAACTAACCTGGTTCAGATTATCAACCAGCTAATTATTAGAATTAGGTGTGCTAGATTAGGGTTGGAGTGAAAACTACAGGATGGTAGCTCACCGGGAACAGGGTTGGTGAGCCCTGTTCTAGACACTGAAGGCCAGTACAAAAGCATAACACAGTATAAAACAGTATACAAAAGACAGCTTGGTTCAGCTGAAATTGACTACGTGCATCATAATTGAATTTTAGGGGGAATAAAGACCAACTCTGGTTTATGATGCTTGGCTTGGAAACAAGCACACATGGAAAGCATATTCATCTCTGACAGAAACATACCACAAAGGAGAACTGACCATATGCTAAGCACCATGTGACCAATCTATTGAGTGTGACTCATGCGGTGTGGCAAAGAGATCGTACTGCTTGAGGAAATATGACTTACCCTCTGCAGCAAAAACATGGTGAAGGTCACCCCAGAGGTCAAACCACCCAGACCAATACTCCATCACCATCTTGAACTTCTGGGGCTAGAAGAATGGGAAGAATAATGTTCAACAGAGAACTACAAATAAACTAAATATATGTTACTCCTTGTAGACACACTATTTTCTCCTTGAACATCAGGGCCCAGTTTTTTTATTTTATTATCTGATTGGATTTTGGCAATCTGATAGGATTAAATGCATAGCTATTTCTATGCATGTAATCCTTTCCGATTGCTGATCAGATAACTTCTGAAAAACTGTGCCCAGACTATAGGCATCCCAAGACTGTGGTTCAAAGCAATTTATTACACAGATTAAGACTAAATAGCTAATATCCTCTGTTTTATCTACAGGTGTCAGATGAAACTGAATAACTGATCAATTACAAAGCTGGAGCTGGATAAATCTAATGATAAATATCAGTAGTGTTACAGCTTTCATATTCCTCCTCCTCGGACGAGGAGAGGCGAGAAGGATCGGACCAAGACGCGGAGTGGTTAGTGTCCATAATTTATTAGCATCGAACTGAACACTATATGAAGCAAGATAACAAATAGAAAATCAAACAGTCCCGTGTGGCACAACGACTACACGGAAGACAAACACCCACAAAACACATGTGAAACCCAGGCTGCCTAAGTATGATTCTCAATCAGGGACAACGATTGACAGCTGTCTCTGATTGAGAATCATACCCTGCCGAACACAAACATCCCAACATAGAAAATCAAACATAGACAAACCCACCCAACTCACGCCCTGACCAACTAAATAAATACAAGAAAAAGGAAAAAAGGTCAGGAACGTGACAAGTAGATGATCATCTGAACACAAGTCAATACATTCGCTCACTTGAATTGCATCCAGATACTTGAATCCCTCTGGGCTCAATTCAACGTCTATTCCACGTTGGTTGAACGTCATTTCATTGAAATGACCAACGTGGAATAGAGGTCGAATTGACGTCTGAGCCCAGTGGGATACTGTCATGCTGTATTTTATTTGTGTATGTTATGCAATTACTGTATGTACTCTACGTTGAGTCAACCAGTGTGTGCCCAGTGGGATGCTACAGTGACTTCCATGCACAGGAAACTGCTTTGCATTTTAACAGTTCCTATTTTTGCCTTGTTTTCTCCCGAGCTTAATCTGTATCTAGGTAAACAGCACATTCCCTCATCTCATCGATCTCCTTTGTGTTTAGGCTTCAAGTGGAAAGGGAATTAATCAAGGCGCAGTTCTAATGAAGCCTAACAGCAGCGGCCTGACGCACACACACATCTATCCTTGGCACAGACAGAGCCCTTGTGCTATGGGAGAATACCAACTACAGTTCAGGCAGAGACTGCAGTGTCAGATGGGCCAGAGGCTCTACTATAGTGCAGCTGTCTGTCTGTTTGTCCAGTCAGTACAATACCTCCATTCACTCCCCCGTGCTTCAGCCCATCCTGGTTATCTGAGGTCAGGAGCAGTTCCTCAATCCCCCTGGACAATAGTGCCTAGAACAAGGATCTCATTTCAATCATGCTCATATTTCCAAGTAGATATCCTACTATTGCAAATGCAAATAGTTGTAGTGAAATCAAGATAAAGTGATGCACAGAGTGTGCTTGCGTGTGCGTGTGCGTGTAATAAAGCAGATGCACTGCACTGTCTTACCTCTTTTATGTATGGCATGTATTTAACATCTTTTGCATAAGAGCAATACTCATTCTCCACTTGAACTGCTATAATTGGGCCCCCCTTGGAGTACTGAGAGTTTTAAATAATAAATCAAATAAGAGCAGAGCTTTCAAATGACTCCTGAGTAAGTCAAGCATATATTTTCAAAGCCTTTGGGATTGATAAAACACCAAGCTTCACATTTTAAGAATATTTTTGTATTTTGATAGCCATAATCAACGACCATATGCGGTCACATTGTTGTCACTCACAAATTAACAGGAAAAATGGAAACCCTAGTGTAATTAATAGAAGAGTAGTGAGAAAGTGAGAAAAGATTACCTGATATGGTGCAACTCTTGGAATGAGTTGATCAAAGAAGGAGTCAACTGCTTCTGTGAAACCTGGGTAGGTTGTTCTCAACTTCATGTCTGGATCACGCAGCAACCAACTAGGGAGAAAGCAATACTTAACTCTAATGTTATCAACAATGTATGCAGTTACATTTAAATACAGGTTGCACTGATGGCATTCATGCATAATGACTGCATTGATTGTTAATGTGCTTCATAACAGTGTGAGTTTAATGGATTTCCAAATATCTATAATCTGGTTGACATAGTGGTACGTACTGGGACATTTCTGGACCAATTACCCTTCCTCAATCAATTTTAGATGATGATCAGAGTCAGTCAAATTACTCTCATTGAAGGTGGAAGCTCAGGAAATAACTGTTTTCATTCTCTCTGTGTGTGAGACATATTGGTTTTCCCCCTTAGATCTATAATTCTATTTATCCACATTACTAAGGAATGTGGGACTGTAACTCTTTTACAGAGACCTGACTGTAAACACCAATGTAGCTGATTGAATAAATGACTAGTCAATGAGGGAAATAACACCACGCTGGAAAAGAGCATCACAAAAATGGATGAGGAAAAATGGATGAGATGTCATATAGGGGGACCTATCCAACAGGGAGTTGAAACCAACCTGGGCTAAAATGTTAAAATCTGGGAACATCTAACTTGGGCATCCCTCCTAAGTCCCACTCAGCACAGATGTAGGGTCCTGGCCGCAGAATCACCCAGAGCCCCAACTCTGCTGCTAGCCTGATGTACGCCCTAAGAGACACAGAGAAAAGAAGAGACAAAGCTCAACAGCTTTATCAAACATTTATCACAAAATCATATAAACGTCTTCCTTACTTTAAAATCCCTCTCTTTTGCTCATGCAGGTTCCATGGCACATATCTGAAAGATAAAGCAGTCATTCTCAGTATCCCTCCATAGTAGAGCTGCAGTGAGTGGTGGTATAAGAGGACATGAGGTGTTCTGTGTTTCCCTACGTGGTGAGAGTGTTGACCCCACAGGCCCTCATCTTCAGCAGCCGGTCCTCCCAGTAGGCTCTGGGGACACGGAAGTAGTGGATAGAGCCCCCCAGGATGTGAAAGGGCTCTCCCTCCAGAGTGAACTGAAAGGAGTTGGCCCTCATTCTCTCTACCTCTGGGTGTTGGCTGGAAGAGAAAGACAAACTGCTGGTCAACCCAGAAAGTTAGACTATATAGGAGTCATAGGAACTAGACAATGGCAATCTAAGGTGAGTAAGTAAGTATTTATAATTCTTGTGACAAGCATACAAGACACACCCAACAGATTTAGAAAAATAAACAAAGCTTTTAGCATACGCTACATACATGCTACTCCTCGTCTTACAAGAATGCAAATCTATATTTGAATATGAGTGAGACGTACATAGTCAATTGTTCACACTGTTGCACTGTGGAATGAGTGCTGAACTGAGCCATAACAAATGGCAACATACAAGCTACGTGTTTGTCTACACAAAGGTTAATGTCCATAGTAGGTGGGTCAGGTGAAAGTTCATGATGGGGTAAATTAAAGATATGGAATGGCTTTGTATTAACTAGACTATCAAAAGTATTGATTGCATATCATTTCTCACATTTGTAGTCCTACCTCTTCTATGTAATAATATTTAACAATCTGATAATATTTTGTCATTAAGAATGGTCTTTAATAGCATTACCTATAATAGATTATCTTTAAATAACCAGTTTTAAATGGTCCATTTGGGATACTGGTTGCCTATTGATGCATTTGCAGGTCCATGAAAACACGAGGAAAAACAAACAAATAGGACATAACTTTCTACATACTCTCGAGACCTGCCCATAAAGTCTTACCACAGACAGAACAATGAGACAGCTATTTCACCGGATGTATAAATGTGAAGCATCCGCTTGGCGGTTCCACCCACTTGAGAGGAAGCCCATTAGCCGGTAGTGGGAGAAGATGGAACGAGATGGCTTTTGTCCGACATTCTGCACATTTTCTCATCGATTAAACATTTTTCTGTTCGCAAAACTATAATATTTTACGAACAGAGTAGACACATTTTTGTAGACTCTACCCGTTGCCAAAGTTGTAAAAAATTGCATTGTTGCATACGCGCACTTCGCAGAGTAGACGTTACCTAACGGAAATATGCAAATATAGGTTATAACGCACCAATAGGGTCTCGCTAGCTCGTGCTTGGCTCTGCCCACCTCCCTACTTGTTCTGCCCACTATGACCCCCTTGTTTCCATTTGAAACGACAGGCTGTGGTCTTGATTTAGTATCTTGATTTAGTTCCAACAATCTTTGGCCTTACCGTATGAATTCAAATAAAATATATCCGAGAATGGCATACCGCTGTCGTGTGAGAGACAGCCTGACGACCATGGATGCATTAAAAATGGTTTACGAATAACTTTACAGCGTTGCAACAGCTGGTTTGACAGCCCACGCCTTCAAAGACCACACCGGAAGAACAGGAATAATACTATACAGGCGATTCACTCAAGGGGAAAATACAGGTGAGAGCTATAGACCATAATGAATTAAAATATCATTTTCACCCGAATTACACACAACTCCAAACCTAATGCAAGTGGTAAGTCTGACTCAGTTCTGACAAAATCCACAGTGTTTCTCATTAGTCTATCATAATTCGATTTTTAGCAGGCAGTAGCCTTTAGTTTACATTGTCCGTGTTAGGCGTAAAATATTGCAAGCTTTCAATAGGCACTATGAAACGGATAGTTGCAATATATTGTATCACGTTTTGTCCTTACATCAAAATCAGTAAAAAGACAGGTCAGGCGAACTTGCAATACAGGAATCTTACCATTTGGTGCTATAACCTAGATTGTAATGGGGAAAAAACTCAAACGTTTTATCCATGTAACCAGGGTTGTCAGGTCAAGCTAAAATTTCTAGCCTAATGATCATTCAAAACCCGACCAAAAGGCCTGAAACTATCCCGACTATCCCGATTTATTGCTATAATATACATGGTTACCAACGTAATTACAACTGTAAAAAGTAATTTGTCATACCGGTGGTATATGTCCTGATATACCACGGCTTTCAGCCAGTCAGCATTCAGGGCTCGAACCAGGTTTATATTTGTAAATGAATCCTCTTTGCGCATGCACATAACTGTAGATAAATCCAACAGGAGAGTTTGAGTGATGAAAGTTGGACAGAGAATCTCAATCTCTGAGCAAGAAACACTTGGACAAACATTTAAAAAAACGAAAGTTAAACTATTTCTGGCAATTGTTGTTTTATTATTTGCCAGACGTTAAGACTACAAACCGTTATAAATGGCCCATCTGCGAGATTAACTTGTCATTTCAATAGGCATAGGCTGCAGACTCAAATCTGGGTTTACGAATGTTATTCAATTTTGCCATGGTTTGCTTTGATAAAGACAGGTACCCTATAGCCCCTGATAGGCCTACATCTCATTTCAGACAGTCTACAGTAGTAGGCAAGAGGTAAACTGAACGATTTATCCGCTTCCTTAGTTCATATTAACAGATTAATTTATTCAACATGAATAGCAAGGCAATTTTGAGGTAAGAAGTCAATGAGGGAAATAACACCACAGTGGAAAGTGGGTTGAGTTTTCTTGTTGTTCAAGACCAATTCATCCGGTTCACGGCACCAAGTTTTAATTTCACCTTTATTTAACCAGGTAGGCCAGTTGAGAACAAGTTCTCATTTACAACTGCGACCTGGAGTGTTAGCGTTGATGTTATTCTTCGATAACACAGGCCGCAAAGCAAATCAGGGGGGAGAAAAATATATTTATTCAAAGATAACAAATCATAGTTGTTATGTTGGGAAGTAGCTGGTCATGCTTCCCTGTCCTCAGTGTTTCTCTCCACTGAGACAGGATTTAGTTTTATACCCCCAACCCTAGCCTGTGGTTGACCAATTCCTGCAATAAAATGTTCCCAATGGCCAGATAACAAGTATCCCATTTCAGGATCAATGTATAAACAATTTGAACTAATGAAAACTTGCCACATGTAGCTATGAGTCCAGGACTGAAACCCCTATACAGATTCTAAACAGATGTTGAACTGAAAAACAACTATTTCCATTGATCATTATTTCCCTCTTGACCTTTTAACCTTTTAATCCTCTGTGTTGTGTATTGATCTTCAAATATTCTCACACATCCAACAAGTTTGTAGAGTCATAAGCTTGATGTAATCATTGCGTGCTAAGAATATGGGACCAAATACTAAACTTTTGACTACTTTAATTCACATAAGTTCATTTGTCCCAATACGTTTGGTCCCCTAAGATGGGGGTACTATGTACAAAAAGTGTTGTAATTTCTAAACGGTTCACCCGATATGGATGAAAATACCAGTCAGTCTGCACTTTAACGTCATTGTATTGAATCCAAAGTGTTGGAGTACAGAGCTGTGTCACTGTCCCAATACTTTTTGGAGCTCACTTTAAAATGTATTGGTATTCCTATGGACTTGTGCAAGTTTCTAGTCCTCTGTTTTATGAAAACACTTAATAGGATAACATTGCATATATTTATCAGCTCACATCCATGACTACTCACATGTACATATACATTTGACATGTTTAAAGATACTGCAATTATTGATCATAACATCTTCAGAAATAAGCAACTCTGACAGCTTTTTGGGCAGATTCTTTATTCTGGGAATTTAATGTCTTTATACACTACCAATCAAAAGTTGAGACACCTACTCAAACCACGTTTTTTTTTGTTTATTTGTACTATTTTCTACATTGTAGAATAATAGTGAAGACATTTTAAAAAATTATGAAATAACACATCAAAATATATTTAATATTTGAGATTCTTCAAAGTAGCCACCCTTTGCCTTGATGACAGCTTTGCACACTCTTGAAATTCTCTCAACCAGCTTCATGAGGTAGTCACCTGAAATGCATTTAAATTAACAGGTGTGCCTTGTTAATTTGTGGAATTGCTTTCCTTCTTAACGCATTTGAGCCAATCAGTTGGGTTGTGACAAGGTAGAGCTGGCATACATTAGATAGCCTTATTTGGTAAAAGGCCAAGTCCATATTATGGCAAGAACAGCTCAAATAAGCAAAGAGAAATGACACTCCATTACTTTAACACATGAAGGTCAGTCAATCTGGAACATTTTAAGAACTTTCAAAGTGACTTCAAGTGCAGTCGCAAAAACCATCAAGCGCGATGATGAAACTGGCTCTCATGAGGACCGCCACAGGAAAGGAAGACCCAGAGTTACCTCTGCTGCAGAGGACAAGTTCATTAGAATTACCAGCCTCAGGAATTGCAGCCCAAAAAATGCTTCAGAGTTCAACAGACACATCAACATCAGCTGTTCAGAGGAGACTGCGTGAATCAGGCCTTCATGGTTGAATTGCTGCAAATAAACCACTACTAAAGGACACCAATAATAAGAAGCATGGAGGAGGAGGTGTGGGGGTGCTTTGCTGGTGACACTATCTGTGATGTATTTAGAATTCAAGGCACACTTAACCAGCAATGCTACCAGAAGATTCTGCAGCGATACGCCATCCCATCTGTTTTGCGCTTAGTGGGACTATCATTTGTTTTTCAACAGGACAATGACCCAAAATACACCTCCAAGCTGTGTAAGGGCTATTTGACCAAGGAGGAGAGTGATGGAGTGCTGCATCAGATGACCTGGCCTCCACAATCATCCGACCTCAATCCAATTGAGATGGTTTGGGATGAGTTTGACCGCAGAGTGGAAAGTGGAAGGAAAATTGTGGAAGGGCTTCTGTGGGGTTAA
Organism: Salvelinus namaycush; assembly: GCF_016432855.1. Classification (NCBI taxonomy): domain Eukaryota; kingdom Metazoa; phylum Chordata; class Actinopteri; order Salmoniformes; family Salmonidae; genus Salvelinus; species Salvelinus namaycush. The sequence goes on along the minus strand of NC_052340.1, from coordinate 26,599,655 downwards.
TGCATGAATCCTGTGATGGCTCTGTATCTGCAAATCTTTTTTAAATTCTGTTCTAGCTGTGTGTGTGCGCAATTTGGAGATTATATCACCAAAATTACAATCCAAAAACATAGCCACTACGTGTAATTATATGGCTAAGCTTACACCATTTTTAATGTCAATAGTGTTAGGTGGTGCTTTCAAAGTTGGTTATATATTATAATTTGAATGGTAATATCATGGCCTTTAAGAACCACTTGTCAAACAAAGTTTAAAATGTATCAGGGTTTCCTTTTTAAAGCAATTTATACAGGTAATTCTGATTTGTACATGTTCGGTTGGCCTGAACATTCCAAAAATGTGTCTGATTGATAACGGAATCTAAGCTTTCCAATGATACAGTGCATTTGGAAAGTATTCAGACCACTTGACTTTTTCCACATTTTGTTACGTTACAGCTAGTGATGCACCGATATTATATTTTCGTCCGATTCTGATATTTTCCTTGACAAAAAAAAACCGATACCGATATTTAAAATTTTAGCTGCCTTTTAAGCATTCTAGTACAGTTAAATAGTTAAAACACAGACATGGATGCAGCGGTTCTTGCACTGCATCTCAGTGCAAGAGGCGTCACTACAGTCCCTGGTTCGAATCCCGGCTCTATCACATCCGGCCATGATTGGGAGTCACATAGGGCGGAGCACAATTGGCCCAGCGTCATCCGGGGTTGGCCGTCATTGTAAATATGAATTTGTTCTTAACCGACTTGCCTAGTTAAATAAAGGTTACACAAACAGACCCAAAAATTATTTGGTTGGCATTTACGTATGTCCCCATAACCAGTAAAACATAATCAAAACCTATTTCTTTCACTAACTTGCTGTGCTGTTTCGTTGTTCGTTTCTTCAGTTTCATTCTCAACCAGGATTTCTATGGAACGCTGTTTGGGTCTTTGCGTGTCAAAAAAGATACGCAAAAATTAATGCAGGCGTTAAATGATTGTGACGTGCAGTCAAATAGTGTTTATATATATATCCTCATTAATCTACAAACAATACCCAAAGCAAAAACAGGTTTGTAGAAATTTTGCAAAAATAATTAAATATCACACTTACATAAGTATTCAGAAACTTTACTCAGTACTTTTGTTGAAGCACCTTTGACAGCGATTACAGCCTTGATTCTTCTTGGGTATGACGTAGGGCTGGGAGATATGGCAAATTAATTCTCATGATATTTTTTCATTCGATAATTATCACAAACATTATTTGATTAATATTAAAAGTTGCATATCTCCTTCAGAATCAAGAATGCCTGAACAAACCGAAGGCTTCTTATTTATTGTCAGAAGTAGAACTCAAAACATTTTAACTCCACTTTTTTATAGCTGTAAACCCTTACAAGTCATGAAAAAGAAATAAAAAAAATAGTGCAAGTCAATATATGCATTATAACTGTTAGCCTAATGCCACTACACAGTTCATGTTGGGGTAGTTGTCTTACAAGCAAGAAAGACAATACTGTCTAGCTTTAATGGTAATTATCACAATTTTAATCAAATAATGTTTAAAAAGGGTCAAATCTGCTTCAGACTCAAGCCTGCCTGAACAAACCAAAGGCTTTACTGTTTCTTATTTGTTAGAAGTAGAAGAACTCACAAATAACATTAACTCCACTTTTTTCAAAGCTATAAACCCTTACAAGTCATGAGCAAGAAATAAAAAAACAGTGCAAGTCAATATGCATTATAACTGTTAGCGCATCACAGTTGAAGTTGGGGTAGTTTTCTTACAAGTTACAAGCAAGAAAGACAAGTCTGTCTATGGTCTCTGGCTTTAAAGCTGTCCTATGGCAGGTCACTATGTTGCCACCTGTGCTAAAAACACGCTCTGGGGGGGAGCTGGTCGCAGGAATGCACAGGTAGCGCTTTGCCAGGTGGCTGTCTTTGGGAAAGTTTTTTGGGGTGGATCTTCCACCAGTCCAGTGGATTGGTTTCACTGTCAGCATCAGGAGACTGAAGGTAGCAGCTAAGTTCCTTTTGTACCAGCTGGATTTCAGTAAGACCTTTGGTGGTGGAGCATGGCTTTTTGAAAAAACTGCCGAGTGACTCTCTTTTTATCTGGCAGTTGTGGTGAAGCAGCAGCGACGTCTCCCTGTGCTGGGCTTGGGTTATCATGTCCCTCATTGACCATCTCTGAGACAGCTCTTGCTTTTATGTGGCCCACCTTCTCGTCTTTGATGTAGTGTGTTTTAAACCGAGGGTCGACTAACGAGGCTATGTCCAGGAGGTCATCTGTGGCTAGGTCATCATATTTCTCATTCGGGTGAGCTCTGTTTCACCATCATCAGGTTTCATGACCTCTGTATTGAACGGGTGTAGTACTGGCAAAAAATCAGCCGGCTAGACAATCTGGACCCTCTCTTTCTAAAATTATCTGCCGAAATTGTTGCAACCCCTATTACTAGCCTGTTCAACCTCTCTTTCGTATCGTCTGAGATTCCCAAAGATTGGAAAGCTGCCGCGGTCATCCCCCTCTTCAAAGGGGGAGACACTCTTGACCCAAACTGCTACAGACCTATATCTTTCCTACCCGGTCTTTCTAAGGTCTTCGAAAGCCAAGTTAACAAACAGATTACCGACCATTTTGAATCCCACCGTACCTTCTCCGCTATGCAATCTGGTTTCAGAGCTGGTCATGGGTGCACCTCAGCCACGCTCAAGGTCCTAAACGACATCATAACCGCCATCGATAAGAGACATTACTGCGCAGCCGTATTCATCGACCTGGCCAAGGCTTTCGACTCTGTCAATCACCACATTCTTATTGGCAGACTCGACAGCCTTGGTTTCTCAAATGATTGCCTCGCCTGGTTTACTATCTACTTCTCTGATAGAGTTCAGTGTGTCAAATCGGAGGGCCTGTTGTCCGGACCTCTGGCAGTCTCTATGGGGGTGCCACAGGGTTCAATCCTCGGGCCGACTCTCTTCTCTGTATACATCAATGATGTTGCTCTTGCTGCTGGTGATTCTCTGATACACCTCTACGCAGACGACACCATTCTGTATACTTCTGGCCCCTCTTTGGACACTGTGTTAACTAACCTCCAGACGAGCTTCAATGCCATACAACTCTCCTTCCGTGGCCTCCAACTGCTCTTAAACGCAAGTAAAACTAAATGCATGCTATTCAACCGATCACTGCCCGCACCTGCTTGCCCGTCCAGCATCACTACTCTGGACGGCTCTGACTTAGAATACGTGGACAACTACACATACCTAGGTGTCTGGTTAGACTGTAAACTCTCCTTCCAGACTCACATTAAGCATCTCCAATCCAAAATTAAATCTAGAATCGGCTTCCTATATCGCAACAAAGCATCCTTCACTCATGCTGCCAAACATACCCTCGTAAAACTGACCATCCTACCGATCCTCGACTGGTTGATGGACTCAAGAACATCTATATCTGTATAGGTGGGAGCTAAGTGCCAGGTCTTCTTGTCACTGGACAAGACCTGTGAAATGGCTTTCTCCTGCTCCAGTACTCTTTGCACCCTCTTTTGATGTGATACCCAGCTGGTAGGCAACTCTGTCACCAACTTGTGCTGGGGTTGGTTGTGTTCTTTTTGAGCAACTGCCAGGTCTCTTCTTTTTACACGAATAGGAAAAGGCACCTGCCACTTTCTTACACACTCCAATTGCTCGATCCAGCCTTTTGTCTCTACCCATTCTCTAAGAGAGAACTTGAGATTTTAATAGTTAAAATCACAATAATCCCTTTAGTTATGTACAAATGTAATATTTAACATAATCAGTTGATGAAAAAAAAATGCACATTTAGTTTCATCTAACACAATATACACAATTGACAAGGTTACTTACCAATGGCCAAGTGCAGACGATGTCCAAAACATTGCAGTCGGGTCCATTTTGTTGATTTGAGCGGCCTTCACCACGTTCGCACCATTATCCGTTGCAGACCTGTCTGTCTTGACTGAATCCCCAGGAGGCGAGAGCATCAATGAGCCCATCTGCTATAGCGTCACCCGTGTGGTCGCTGGGAAAGTATGTTTGAAGGCATTTATTTAGAAGATTCCACTCTATCAATATAGTGGACAGTGATGCTAATATAAGGCTCTGACGTGCGACTACACCACAGATCAGTAGTAGTAGCAAAATACGTTAAATCTGTCTTGAGCTGTTCCTCAACTTTTTCCCTACACTCAGCGTAGAGTTTAGGCAGTGCGGTGTGAGAAATGTTTGCGGCCAGGGACAACGTACCTGGGTCAATTAAATTGATAAGCCTCTTGAAACCTTCCTTTTCGACTGTGCTAATTGGTAGCATGTCCTTAGCAATGCAATACATAATAGCATTTGTGATGTCTTTGTCTTTTCGATGTTTGCTCGTAGGCCATAAACACTGTCAGTGTTGACTGCTTCGGGCGACCATCCCTAGATTGGCTGGTGCCTGAGGGGCGTTTATCAATGCTGTGGTGCAAACTCAAACTTTCTGCATGTTCCAAAGAGTGATTTTGCATCAGATGGTGAAAAGGTTTGTCGTATTACCAGACTTGGTAGCCACCTGTCTACGGCACAATTTGCACTGAACCTTGCTCTGCTCTTTGTCAGACTTCAAAAAGCCAAAATTCTTCCAAATTACTGAAACAGTTGAACCCTTTTTATCAATAATTTCTTAGTTGAAAGCTGCTCCTTCCCCATGGCTATCACTGCCACTTTTCGCCTATCACAATTGTTTTGTGGTTTAATAGTGGCTACTTCATCACTCGAGGTGCAAAGTGGTTTTTAGTGGGCATATACAGTCGTATGAAAAAGTTTGGGCACCCCTGACAATTTCCATTTATAAATAATTGGGTGTTTGGATCAGCAATTCCATTTTGATCTATCAAATAACTGATGGACACAGTAATATTTCAGTAGCGAAATGAGGTTTATTGGATTAACAGAAAATGTGCAATATGCATCAAAACAAAATTAGACAGGTGCATAAATTTGGGCACCCCAATAGAAAAATCACATCAATATTTAGTAGAGCCTCCTTTTGCTAAAATAACAGCCTCTAGATGCTTCCCATAGCCTCTAATGAGTGTCTGGATTCTGGATGAAGGTATTTTGGACCATTCCTCCTTACAAACATCTCCAGTTCAGTTAGGTTTGATGGTTGCCGAGCATGGACAGCCCGCTTCAAATCATCCCACAGATTCTCAATGATATTCAGGTCTGGGGACTGGGATGGCCATTCCAGAACATTGTACTTGTTCCTCTGCATAAATGCCCGGGTAGAATTTGAGCAGTGTTTTGGGTCGTTGTCTTGTTGAAATATCCAGCGCCGGCGTAACTTCAACTTTGTGACTGATTCTTCAACATTATTCCCAATAATCTGCTGATATTGAGTGGAATCCATGCGACCCTCAACTTTAACAAGATTCCCAGTACCGGCACTGGCCACACAGCCCCACAGCATGATGGAACCCCCACCAAATTTTACTGTGGGTAGCAAGTGTTTTTCTTGGAACACTGTTCTTTTGCCGCCATGCATAACGTCCCTTGTTATGACCAAATAACTCAATCTTTGTTTCATCAGTCCACAGCACCTTATTCCAAAATGAAGCTGGCTTGTCCAAATGTGCGTTTGCATACCTCAAGCGACTCTGTTTGTGGCGTGTGTGCAGAAAAGGCTTCTTCCGCATCACTCTCCCATACAGCTTCTCCTTGTGCAAAGTGCGCTGAATTGTTGAACGATGCACAGTGACACCATCTGCAGCAAGATGATGTTGTAGGTCTTTGGAGGTGGTCTGTGGGCTGTTTTTGACCATTCTCACCATCCTTCGCCTTTGCCTCTCCGATATTTTACTTGGCCTGCCACTTCTGGCCTTAACAAGAACTGTGCCTGTGGTCTTCCATTTCCTCACTATGTTCCTCACAGTGGACACTGACAGCTTAAATCTCTGCAATAGCTTTTTGTAGCCTTCCTCTAAGCCATACTGTTGAACAATCTTTGTTTTCAGGTCATTTGAGAGTTGTTTTGAGGCCCCCATGTTGCCACTCTTCAGAGGAGAGTCAAAGACAACAACAACTTGCAATTGGCCACCTTAAATACCTTTTCTCATGATTGGATGCACTTGTTTATGAAGTTCAAGGCTTAATGAGCTCACCAAACCAATTGTGTGTTCCAATTATTCAGTGCTAAGTAGTTACAGGTATTCAAATCAACAGAATGACAAGGGTGCCCACATTTTTGCATAGCCTATTTTTCACATCTGATTTAATTTCATACAACTTAATATTGCTACACTAAAATCTTTGTCTGGACAATAACCCAGTACTCAGCTTTTATTAGAAAATGAATGGCATGCCACTGTGATCATTTTCTGTGACGACAGAGTAAATTATTATGCAGCCTCAGAGGGGTGCCCAAACTTTTTCATACGACTGTACACTACGGTTCATAAGTTTGGGGTCACTTAGAAATGTCCTTGTTTTTGAAAGAAAAGCAAATTTTTTGTCCATTAAAATAACATCAAATTGATCAGAAATACAGTGTAGACATTGTTAATGTTGTAAATGACTTTTGTAGCTGGAAAAGGCAAAATAAATATTTGATTATCTACATAGGTGTAGGCCCATTACAAGCAACCAAACAGTGTTCCAATGGCACGTTGTGTTAGCTAATCCAAGTTTATAATTTTAAAAGGCCAATTGACCATTAGAAAACCTTTTTGCAATTATGTTAGCACAGCTGAAAACTGTAGTCCTGATTTTAAAGAAGCAATAAAAATGTCCTTCTTTAGACTAGTTGAGTATCTGGAGCATCGGCATTTGTGGGTTCGATTGAAACTGAAGATGTCGTACAACACTGTGTACAAATCCCTTCACAGAACAGCACAAATTGGCTCTAACCAGAATAGAAAGAGGAGTGGGAGACCCCAGTGCACAACTGAGCAAGAGGAAAAGTACATTAGTGTCTAGTTTGAGAAAGACGCCTCACAAGTCCTCAACTGGCAGCTTCATTAAATAGTACCTGCAAAACACCAGTCTCAATGTCACCAGTGAAGAGGCAACTCTGGGATGCTGGCCTTCTAAGCAGAAATGTTTTGGTACCCTTCCTCATATCTATGCCTCGACACAATCCTGTCTCGGAGCTACACAGACAATTCCTTCAACCTCATAGCTTGTTTTTTTTCTCTGACAGGCACTGTCAACTGTGGGACCTTATATAGACAGGTGTGTGCCTTTCCAAATCATGTCCAATCAATTAAATTTACCACAGGTGGACTCCAAGTTGTAGAAACATCAAGGATGATCAATGGAAACAGGATGCACCTGAGCTCAATTTTGAAAGTCTGATAACAAATGGTCTGAATACTTATTTAAATAAGGTTCTCTTTTTTTTAATTGAGGAGAAAAAATATATATTAATAGGAATAGAGCTAAGCACAGGCAGATTCCTAGAGGAAAATTTATGTAAATAAGATATTTCTGAATTAAATTTTCAATACATTTGCAAACATTTCTAAAAACTTGTTTTCGCTTTGTCATTATGGGGTATTGTGTGTAGATTGATGAGGAAGAAATATAATTTCATCAATTTTAGAATAAGGCTGTAACTAGAGGTCGACCGATTAATCGGGGCCGATTTCAAGTTTTCATAACAATCGGAAATCGGTATTTTTGGGCGCCGATTTTCCTTTATTTATTTTTTATTTTTTTGCACCTTTATTAAATCTTTATTTAACTAGGCAAGTCAGTTAAGAACACATTCTTATTTTCAATGACGGCCTAGGAACGTTCTGCCTCGACAGATTTTGAACCTTGTCAGCTCGGGGGATCCAATCTTGCAACCTTACAGTTAACTAGTCCAATGCTCTAACACTGATTACATTGCACTCCACGAGGAGCCTGCCTGTGCCGCGAAAGAAGTAAGCAAAGGTAAATTACTAGCTAGCATTAAACTTATCTTATAAAAAACAATCAATCAATGACTGTCATTGCTCCAATGTGTACTTAACCATAAACATCAATGCCTTTCTTAAAATTAATACACAAGTATATATTTTTAAACCTGCATATTTAGCTAAAAGAAATCCAGGTTAGCAGGCAATATTAACCAGGTGAAATTGTGTCATTTCTCTTGCGTTCATTGCATGCAGAGTCAGGGTATATGCAACAGTTTGGGCCGCCTGGCTCTTTGCGAACTAATTTGCCAGAATTTTACGTAATTGTGACATAACATTGAAGGTTGTGCAATGTAACAGGAATATTTAGACTCATGGATGCCACCCGTTAGATAAAATACGGAACGGAATAAACGTTTTGTTTTCGAGGTGATAGTTTCCGGATTAGTCAAAGGTATATGGTTTAGAGAGAAATAGTCGACGCGTTATAATTCCTGTAATAACTTGCGGCTGAACTTGAAAGGGGTTCCTTCGTTATTTTACCGTTCATGTCTTCCATAGAGAATGTCTTGATCTACTTCAAATAAGGTCTGTGTTTCGTGTAGGCTTAAACCTCCTCGACATTTTGATACCTGTGTAAATCTCACTAGGATAAGGTAACGTTTGTCAACATATTTTCATAAATCCACTCTACAATTGTTTTTATCTTCGCTTATATTTAGCCAATATTGATCAGAGTTACCTTGTCCTATGGATATCTACACAGTTATAAAATTGGCAAGGTGGTGTAAGCCTACAAGAAACACAGACCTTATTTTAAGTGAATCTAAAAATATCCTATAGAATAAATGAAGGAACCGCTTTTCAGATTTTGCTAGAAGGTGTCATGGGAATTATGACTCGCACTTTGGTCGTCAATTCTTACCATGCCCATTATTAAAATAGGATTTCCTGCATATAGAAATGACAGTTTTTGTTTTCAACATTAATCACAGGTAACTTAAACTCTATTTTTTTTCTCTATTTTTATTCAAACAGTTGAGAGTATTTGTCTCCTATGCAGACTCTTCAGTATCATTGTCACTTCAGAGCTGTGTGTGTGTGCGTGTGTATTTATGTATTATATTAAGTTAAAATAAGTGTTCATTGTTCATTCAGTATTGTTGCAATTGTCATTATTACAAAAATGTTTGTGTGTATTATATATATATATATATATATATATATATAAATCGGCCGATTAATCGGTATCGGATTTTTTTGTCCTCCGATAATCGGTATCGGCGTTGAAAAATCATAATCGGTCGACCTCTAGCTGTAACGTAACAAAATGTGGAAAAAGTCAAGGGGTCGGAATACTTTCCGAATGCATTGTATATGATTTAAAGGCTATATGTAAGCAATAACTTGTTTTATACTGACATTGGGATTTTATCCAATGAAAAACAATGTGAAAAATGAATGGGGTGATAGAGTGACAACACAGAGACAGCAGCCATTGCTGCACTGCTATCACACATTTTCCACTCTAGGGACATAGACCTTCAAGAAAATCACTAAAATCACATCGTCATCCCAAGTGAGCCTGAAGGCCCAAATGTGGAGGTCTGGTCCATGAACTACACTGAACCAAAATATAAACTCAACATACAACAATTTCAAAGATTTTACTGAGTTACAGTTCATATAAGGAAATCAGTCAATTGAAATATATTAATTAGGCCTTAATCTATGGATTTCACATGGCTGGGAATACAGATATGCATATGTTGGTCCCAGATACCTTAAAAAATGGTAAGGGTGTGGTCTGGATCAGAGAAACAAGGCAAGTATCTGGTGTGACCACCATTTGCCTCATGCAGCACGACACATCTCCTTCGCATAGAGTTGATCAGGCTGTTGATTGTGGCATGTGGAATGTTGTCCCACTACTCTAAAACATCTATGCGAAGTTGCTGGATATTGGTGGGAATTGGAACACTGTCGTACACGTCGATCCAGAGCATCCCAAACATGCTCAATAGGTGACATGTTGGGTGAGTATGCAGGCCATGGAAGAACAGGGACATTTTAAACTTTCAGGAATCGTGTACAGGTCCTTGCAACATTTGTATTTATTTTATTTATTTTTTCACCTTTTATTTAACCAGGTAGGCTAGTTGAGAACAAGTTCTCATTTACAACTGCGACCTGGCCAAGATAAAGCAAAGCAGTTCGACACATACAACAGCACAGAGTTACACATGGAATAAACAAACATACAGTCAATAATACAGTAGGAAAAGTCTATATACAGTGTGTGCAAATCAGGTAGGATAAGGGAGGTGAGGCAATAAATAGGCCATGGTGGCGAAGTAATTACAATATAGCAATTAAACACTGGAATGGTAGATGTGCAGAAGATGAATGTGCAAGTAGAGATACTGGGGTGCAAAGGAGCAAGATAAATAAATAAATACAGTATGGGGATGAGTTACTTGGATGGGCAATTTACAGATGGGCTAAGTACAGGTGCAGTGATCTGTGACCTGCTCTGACAGCTGGTGCTTAAAGCTAGTGAGGGAGATATGAGTCTCCAGCTTCAGTGATTTTTGCAGTTCGTTCCAGTCATTTCCTTCCAGTTCTCTGGGGGTGACCAGTGAGATATACCTGCTGGAGCACGTGCTACGGGTGGGTGCTGCTATGGTGACCAGTGAGCTGAGATAAGGCAGGGCTTTACCTAGCAGAGCCTTGTAGATGACCTGGAGCCAGTGGGTTAGGTGACGAGTATGAGGCGAGAGCCAGCCAACGAGAGCGTACAGGTCGCAGTGGTGGGTAGTATATGGGGCTTTGGTGACAAAATAGGATGGCACTGTGATAGACTGCATCCAATTAGTTGAGTAGAGTGTTGGAGGCTATTTTGTAAATGACATCGTCGAGGATCGGTAGGATGGTCAGTTTTACGAGGGTATGTTTGGCAGCATGAGTGAAGGATGATTTGTTGCGAAATAGGAAGCCGATTCTAGATTTAATTTTGGATTGGAAATGCTTAATGTTAGTCTGGAAGGAGAGTTTACAGTCTAACCAGACACCTAGGTATTTGTAGTTGTCCACATATTCTAAGTCAGACCCGTCCAGAGTAGTGATGCTGGACAGGCGGGCAGGTGCGGGCAGCGGTCGGTTGAAGAGCATGCATTTAGTTTTACTTGCATTTAAGAGCAGTTGGAGGCCACAGAAGGAGAGTTGTATGGGATTGAAGCTCGTCTGGAGGTTAGTTAATACAGTGTCCAAAGAAGGGCCAGAGGTATACAGAATGGTGTCGTCTGAGTGGAGGTGGATCAGAGATTCACCAGCAGCAAGAGCGACATCATTGATGTATACAGAGAAGAGAGTCGGCCTGAGAATTGAACCCTGTGGCACCCCCATAGAGACTGCCAGAGGTCCGGACAACAGGCCCTCCGATTTGACACACTGAACATGGGGCCGTGCATTATCATGCTGAAACATGAGATGATGGCGGCGGATGAATGCCACGACAATGGGCCTCAGGATCTCGTCACATTATCTCTGTGCATTCAAATTGCCATTTCTAAAATGCAATTGTGTTCTTTGTCCGTCGCTTATGCCTGCCCATACCATAACCCCACTGCCACCATGGGGCACTCTGTTCACAATGTTGACATCAGCAAGCCACTGGCCCACACAACGCCATACACAGTCTTCCATCTGCCCGGTACAGTGAAACTGGGTTTAATTCGTGAAGAGCACACTTCTCCTGCGTGCCAGTGGCCATCGAAGGAGAGCGTTTTCTCACTGAAGTCGGTTACGACGCCAAACTGCAGTCATTTTGGTGAGGACGACGAGCACACAGATGAGCTTCCCTGAGACAGTTTCTAACAGTTTGCAGAAATTCTTTGGTTTCATCAACTGTCGGGGAGGCTGGTCTCAGACGATCCTGCAGGTGAAGAAGCATAATGTGGAAGTCCTGTGCTGGCATGGTTACACGTGGTCTGCGGTTGTGAGGCTGGTTGGACGCACTGCCAAATTCCCTAAAGCGATGTTGGAGATGGCTCATGGTAGAGAAATTAACATTCAATTTTCTGGCAACCACTGGTGGACATTCCTGCAGTCAGCATGCCAATTTCACAATCCCTCAAGACTTGAAGCATCTGTGGCGTTGTCTTATTTGACAAACTGCTCATTTTAGAATGTCCTTTTATTGTTCCCAGCACAAGGTGCACCTGTGTAATGATCATGCTGTTTATGAGCTTCTTAATATGCCACACCTGTCAGGAGGATAGATTATCTAGGCAAAGGAGAAAATCTCACTAACAGGGATGTAAACATGTGTGCACAACATTTTAGAGAAATTCGCTTTTTGTGCATATGGAACAATTCTGGGATCTTTTTATTTCAGCTCATAAAATATGGGACCAACACTTTACGTGTTGCGTTTATATTTTTGTTCAGTATACTATAGCTTCAACACAAAACGAACAGCAGTGTTCTGAAACAACAATGGTTTTCCTTGTTCAAAGCATTCGAGGCCTTTCTTCATTGTTCTCCATTCGCTGAAGCCGTCCGCGTGAGCTCTGCTTCAGTAGATGGGTATAAGCCATACTGAAAATTATTTCAGCTTTAGACTTTGTGAAAATCAACGTAGAAGGTAAGATTCTTAATTTTGACATTAGCTGAGATTGGTCAATCTACATAAGGATATTTATTATGTGTTGAATTGACTGTCTTAGAATAACATAGCATATATTATGACCAGAATCGATAGCTATCATCATACAGTATATTACAAGTTGTATGCATTTATTAGTCCCTACACAGTCGCTCTAATTCTTGTCTTAAGTGTGATTATTCATAACATTCATAAGAGATTCCAACAGTGGTTTGTCTGTTTCTTCCAGCCTGCAGCCAGAGGTGAGGAGAATGAGCCAGAAAGAGGGTCTGAGGGCCAACTCCTTTCAGTTCACTCTGGAGGGAGAGCCCTTTCGCATCCTGGGGGGCTCTATCCACTACTTCCGTGTCCCCAGAGCCTACTGGGAGGACCGGCTGCTGAAGATGAGGGCCTGTGGGGTCAACACTCTCACCACGTAGGGACACACAGAACACCTCATGTCCTCTTATACCACCACTCACTGCAGCTCTACTATGGAGGGATACTGAGAATGACTGCTTTATCTTTCAGATATGTGCCATGGAACCTGCATGAGCCAGAGAGAGGGGTTTTCAACTTCCAGGACCAGTTGGATTTAAAGTAAGGAAGACTTTTATGATTTTGTGATGAATATGTTTGATAGAGCGGTTGAGCTTTGTCTCTCTGCTTTTCTCTGTGTCTCTCAGGGCGTACATCAGCCTAGCAGCAGAGTTGGGGCTCTGGGTGATTCTGCGGCCAGGACCCTACATCTGTGCTGAGTGGGACTTAGGAGGGCTCCCCAGGTTGTTACCATTACTTTAATCCTTTAACTTTGTAGCAGGGGTCAAATCAAATCAAACTTTATTTGTCACATGCGCCGAATACAAGTGTAGACCTTACCGTGAAATTCTTACTATACAAGCCCTTAACCACCAATGCAGTTCAAGAAGAGTTAAGAAAATACTTACCAAATAAACTAAAGTAACACAATAAAATAACAATAACGAGGCTATAATACAGGGGGTACCGGTACCGAGTCAATGTACGGGGGTACAGGTTAGTCAAGGTAATTTGTACATGTAGGTAGGGGTGAAGTGACTATGCATAGCTAATAAACAGTGAGTGTACAAAACAAATGGAGGGGGAGGTGTCAATGTAAGTAGTCCGGTGCCCATTTGATTAATTGTTCGGCAGTCTTATGGCTTGGGGGTAGAAGCATATAAGGAGCCTTTTGGTCCTAGACTTGGCGCTCCAGTACAGCTTGCTGTGCGTTAGCAGAGAAAACAGTCTATGACTTGGGTGACTGGACTTTTTTTGGCTATCCTTATATAGGCCTGTTATATAGGTCCTGGATGGCGGGAAGCTTGGCCCCAGTGATGTACTGGGCCGTACGCACTACCCTCTGTTGCGACTTAGGGTCAGATGCTGAGCAGTTGCCATACCAGGCGGTGATGCAACCGGTCAGGATGCTCTCGATGGTGCAGCTGTAGAACTTTTTGAGGATCTGGGAACCCATGCCAAGTCTTTTCAGACTCCTGAGGGGGAAAAGGTGTTGTTGTGCCCTCTTCACGACTGTCTTGGTGTGTTTGAACAATGACTGTTCGTTGGTGATGTCGACATCAAGGAACTTGAAACTCTCGACCAACTCCACTACAGCCCCGTCGATGTTAATGGGGACCTGTTCGGCCTGCCTTTTCCTGTAGTCCACGATCAGCTCCTTTGTCTTGCTCACATTGAGGGAGAGGTTGTTGTCCTGGCACCACACTGCCAGTTCTCTGACCACCTCCATATAAGCTCTCATCGTTGTCGGTGATCAGGCCTACCACTGTTGTGTCATCAGCAAACTTAATGGTGGTGTTGGAGTCGTGTTTGGCCATGCAGTCGTGGGTGAACAGGGAGTACAGTAGAGGAGGGGACTAAGTACACACCCCTAAGGGCCCCCAGTGTTGAGGATCAGCATGGCAGACGTGTTGTTGCCTACCTGGGGGCGGCCCGTCAGGAGTTCCAGGATCCAGTTGCAGAGGGAGGTGTTTAGTCCCAGGGTCCTTAGCTTAGTGATGAGCTTTGAGGGTACTATGGTGTTGAACGCTGAGCTGTAGTCAATGAACAGCATTCTCACATAGGTGTTCCTTTTGTCCAGGTGGGAAAGGGCAGTGTGGAGTGCGATTGAGATTGCGTCTTCTGTGGATCTGTTGGGGCGGTTTGCGAATTGGAGTGGGTCTAGGACAGGTATTCCCAAACTGGGGTACGCGCACAATTCAGCCAGGGGTACGCCAAATAAAAATGTGATTTGTATTTTTTTTTTTAATAGCCCAAACTTTTGAACTGTAGTGTATCTTAAAAATGTCCTTGTTTTTGAAAGAATACAGGTAGCCTAGTCAAATAGTTAACATCCAATCATAGTAACTGTTACTCTCTCGCGGGAAACCTTCACTCATGCACAGACATTTAGAAACTAAACATGACAATTTTGACAACATGACAATTATTTTATTATTATAAAACATTTTACCCCCAATTTCGTGGTATCCAATTGGTCGTTACAGTCTTGTCTCATCGCTGCAACTCCCGTATGAATTTGGGAGAGGTGAAGGTCTAGAGCCATGTGTCCTCCAAAACACAACCCAACCAAGCTTCACTGCTTCTTGACACAATGCCCACTTAACCCAGAAGCCAGCTGTACCAATGTGTCGGAGGAAACACCGTACACCGTGCCTGGCCCGCCACAGGAGTCGCGGAGGACATCCCTGCCGGCCAAACCCTCCCCTAACCCGGACGACGCTGGGCCAATTGTATGCCGCCCCATGAGTCTCCCGGTCGTGGCAGGCTGCGATAGAGCCTGGACTCTCATCAAAATTGCAACAAGCAGTTATGTGAAAATTTTATTTAATCAGAAGCCACTGCCAGATTTCTGTATAGGACTGCTCTGAGTTTCTTGCCTTGGGAAATTGCACTGTTAAGACACTGATGCTCTCTGCAACCACGTACCTATAATGAGAGTGGATTCTTGGCCCTCACTAGCATGAAAACTAAATACAGACACAGACTGTGTGTGGAAAATGATTTAAGACTGAGACTCTCTCCAATACAACCCAACATTGCAGAGTTATGTGCATCCTTTCAAGCACACCCTTCTCATTAACCTGTGGTGAGTTATTCACAATTGTTGATGAACAAATAAGGTTTTATATGTAAGATGGCTAAATAATGAGCTAAATAATTTATTATTATTTGTGCCCTGGTCCTATAAGAGCTCTTTGTCACTTCCCACAAGCTGGGTTGTGAAAGAAACTCACACATTCTTATGTTTAATAAATGTATCGTATAGTGTGTGGCAGGCCTACAATGATATCAAAAAAACATTTGAGCGTGTGCTGACCCTGGTGCTAGAGGGGGTACGCAGCTGGAGGTTGAATGTTTAAAGGGGTACAGGACTATAAAAAGTTTGGGAACCACTGGTCTAGGGTATCCGGGAGGATGCTGTTGATGTGAGCCATGACCAGCCTTTCAAAGCACTTCATGGCTACCGACGTGAGTGCTACGGGGCGGAAATCCTTTAAGCAGGTTACCTTCGCTTCCTTGGGCACAGGGACTATGGTGGTCTGCTTGAAACAACATGTAGGTATTACAGATTCAGTCAGGGGGAGGTTTAAAATGTCAGTGAAGACACTTGCCAGTTGGTCCGCGCATGCTTTGACTACATGTCCTGGTAATCCATCTAGCCCCGTCGCTTGGTGAATGTTGACCTGTTTAAAGGTCTTGCTCACATCGGCTACCAAGAGCGTTATCACGCAGTCATCCAGGACAGCTGATGTTCACGTGCATGCTTCAGTGTTGCTTGCCTCGAAGCGAGCATATAAGACATTTAGCTCATCTGGTAGGCTCGCGTCACTGGGCAGCTCGTGTCTGGGTTCCCCTTCGTAGTCCGTAATAGTTTTCAAGCCCTGCCACATCCGACGAGTGTCAGAGTCGGTGTAGTAGGATTCAATCTTAATGGTTCGTCTGAGGGCATAGTGGGATTTCTTATAAGCGTCCAGATTAGTGTCCCGCTCCTTGAAAGTGGCAGCTCTAGACTTTTAGCCCGATGTGGATGTTGCCTGTAATCCATAGCTTCTGGTTGGGATATGTGCATACATACATTCACTGTGGGGAAGACGTCGTTGATGTACTTATTGATGAAGCCGATGACTGAGGTGGTATACTCCTCAATGCCATTGGATGAATCCTGGAAAGCAAACCAACATGTTGAATGAGACATCCTTATAATGGTTATTTTCTTTTAAGCTGGCTGTTACGTGACAAAAACATGAAGTTGAGGACAACCTACCCTGGCTTCACAGAAGCAGTGAACTCTTTCTTCGACAAACTCATCCCAATAATTAAGCCTCTACAAGTACGTAAATGAGTTGCCTTATTATCCAAGTTATTAAGTCCTGATATCTGTTAGAGCGGTTCGCAGGGGTGTTAGTGGGCTAGCTGTCAATACATGTTGTCCTCTTTGCTTTATAGTTTGAAGAGGGAGGCCCCATCATTGCAGTTCAAGTGGAGAATGAGTATGGCTCATATGCAAAGGATGAACAATACATGCCTTTTATAAAGGAGGTACTGTGATACTGTACTGTTTCTCACCATCTGCATCATACTGTATGCCCAGTATAGACTTTTGCAGTGACCTATAAATGTATAGTGAAACTGTATTCTCATTGGCAGGCTCTACTATCCAGAGGAACCAATGAACTCCTGCTGACATCAGACAACCGGGAGGGGCTCAAATGTGGAGGAGTGGACGGAGGTAATGGTTTTCTATTGCTAGATCTTGATATTTGGTCATGTACATTGTAGCACATATTTGTGCCATTTCATTTGCTTTCAATAGAGTAATGATGCTGCAAGAAAATATCCTTCTTTAGTCTACATTGTTCTTCACTTGAACCCCTCCTCTCTTAAGTTCTCAAGACGGTAAACCTTCAAAGACTGGCCTACGGAACAATACAATATTTAGCGTACATCCAGGTATAGTGCCAATGATTCTCTATTTTCTTCTATTTTGTCTTGCATCTGAGAAAACATAGTGGTCCAAAGATGAAGTGTGACTTTGCCCTTACTGTAGCCCCAGAAACCTCTGCTTGTAATGGAGTACTGGTCTGGGTGGTTCGATGTCTGGAGTGAATCTCACCACGTGTTTCCAGCAGAGGGTAAGTTTCATTACAAACTAGGTTATGATCATGTCATATAACCTCTAGTTATAGCAACTCTTAAAGTTCATCCATATTTTACTCTTTGTCATTTCGCAGACACTCTTGCCCAGAGCAACTTACACTAGTGAATGCATACATCATATTTTGTTTGTATTGGTCCCTCTTGGGAATCGAACAACCCTGGCATTGTAAGTGCCATGCTCTACCAACTGAGCCACACAGGACCATCCATCCATCAATCTAAGGACTGTATGATTGCCCACCGTCTAGCATTGATTCGGTCTGTCTCCTTTTCTGGTAGACATGTTGGCTGTGGTGTCACAGATACTGGAGCCAGGTGTATCCATCAACCTCTATATGTTCCATGGTGGAACCAGCTTTGGCTTCATGAATGGAGCTGTGGCGAACCTTGGCACCTACAAACCTCAGGTCGGCAGCTATGGTAGGTTTTATTTATCCTATCAAATGTAATATTACTTGCAAAGAAAAAAGTTGTCATCTGAATCTTTTTTTTATTTTATTTTTTAGATTATGATGCTCCGTTATCCGAGGCTGGAGATTACACCACCAAGTATCAGCTCTTGAGGAATTTATTCAGCCAGTTTCACAGTAAGCTTTCTCTTTCAAACATTCACATAAAATACTATTCACGTTTTGGAAAACAGGCACCATATGCAATTTGAGAAAAAATGTCTAGCTGGCACATGTATCTGTGTGTCTCAGGTGAGAAGCTTCCTGAGGTTCCCTCTCTCCAGGCCAGGAGAGTGTATGAGCCTGTCATCATTCAGCAGCATCTGTCACTGTGGGAGAGCCTGCAGTTTACTGAGGTGAGCTAAGGGTCAAGTAGCATGCTGTCAGCTGAGACCTGGCAATACTCTATCTCTTCAAGGGTTGATGTTGATTCCATAATGTTCTTAATTTAATTGACTGCACTACATTGACATTGTTTCATCATCAAGCCCTTGAAGTCAGAGAAGCCTGTCAACATGGAGAACCTTCCGGTCAACAGTAATAATGGTCAGTCCTATGGCTACACTCTATATGAGACCACCATCAGCAGTGGAGGCCTTCTGAACTCCAGGAACAATGTTAAAGACAGAGCCCTGGTGAGTACAGACAGACAGCTACATGGCATGAATGCACTATACTATACTATACTATACTATACTATACTATACTGTATGACAATACATCATTTGTACTAATACAGTTGGCTTGTCTTCTAGGTGTTTGTGGACAGACACTTTGTTGGTGTCCTGGACTATAAATCGGTGGAGTTTGCACTGCCTGATGGGAAGGTATGGTGATACTGTGTGTTTAGATTCAGTCTATAGGTGTGCTGCTGAGCTGCTTTGTAAACTGGCTAGTTTATATTCAACACCGTGATAGAGGTGAAAGCTTCTGGTGATGCTGATCAATGAGTGTGTTACTAAGGTGCCAGGATTAAGCCAACAAAGTTTTCAGACAAATGTTGTTCTAACAAAGAAGAATCGTAATCACTAACTTTGCACCTGCCTGTTATTGGAAAACAAATCCATGCTGTCCTATAGCACAGCGGAAGATTGGATCAATTACTCTCTGCAGTCCAACTGAAAGCCACATGTTCTTCTATTGTCTTTGGGTACTATGCATTGTTGACTGTAGTGCATCAATTAGTGGTTTCCACATGTTTTATGTATTTTCCATTGAAGGGAGAGCAAACATTGAGTTTACTTGTGGAGAACTGTGGAAGAGTGAATTATGGGAAAGCCCTAGATGATCAGCGTAAAGGTATGCTATTCTTAGTTACTACCACTTTAACAATCAGAATTCCATGGCACAAAGCGTACATTAAAGGCACTGTAGACCTTCAGGTTTAATCCTTCATTGCTGTGACAACTGTACATAGTCGTTAAAGTGGATAGACCTGAATGCTCAACAAATAGTGACCGTATCCATGAGGTCTTGGAATAATTGCATTGTTACTCGCCCATGCAGATCTTAATCTTTAGTTGCATTATCACCCTGTTCTAGGTCTGGTGGGAGATATTGTATTGAACCACGTGCCTCTGAAGGACTTTACAATCTACTGTTTGGATATGAAGCCAAACTTCCTAAAGAGGTTTGTCCTGATCATTTAATTTATACAACAATAAGGTCCATTCTGGCTCTTACAGTTTATAATTTAAGTGATAATGCCCGGGTGTTGTTAGGCCCGAGACAAAGTCGAAGGCCGGCAGCACACCTATATCCTGAATTGAAACGCACCAGCTTCGAGGGCATTATCACTTTTATACAACGGGTTACCAACATATTCAAAAAATGATTGACATATTTTCATGAACTTCATTTTGATTAATTTATTCATACTATTTCATCCTTCAACGAGATATCGTCCTGACACAAATCTAGGGTTGCTACCCAAGCCGGCTGGTCGTTCGTTCTATCGGTTTGGTTGCCAGAGACGCGACCCAGTCGTTAAGTCCTTTTTGTTCTGCATCTATGGACTTGACCCAGTCGTTCTTTCTAAATGTTCTATTGCCGTACTGGCTGGCAACGTTCTTATCCCTTGCTTTCTAGCTAGCCAACTATGGCTAATTTACAGTCATGTCAAACAGTGCAGCCAGAATAACAGCAAAGTAGCTGCATTTGCATTTGTTTAAGCTGTTTTCTTGTGGCTTTTATTTGGATACATTCATAAGAATGAGCTAATGATGCTCGATTTCACCTGGCACAGAAAATGTGCTCTCTCGTCAGGACACGGTTGTTCAGAGAGTTAGCCAACAACACAGCTAACACAATCACTTCAAACTGAAGCTGGAAAGAAAACAAACTAGCTGTGTTTCGTTTAGTTTTACCTGTTTTTTTTATGGACATTTCTTTGTATATGTCCATAAAAATTATGCTGATTCATGATTTCGACTGGCTGAGAAAAGCTGCATATCTGTCTCATTCCCACTTCCGATCCCTACACGTTAATTACTATGAGACAGCTGGAGATCGAATTTCAATATTGAAACAATGTTGCAAATGTCAGAGATACAGACTGCAAGTTTTATACAAATCTCCGCAATTGAAAACCAATTACTCGTCTAAAAGAAATGGGATATAATGTCTAGATGCTTTTTACAGTGGATATTAAGATTATAAATTGTCTGGCTGGGCTGAGACAGTGGATTGCATAGTGAGATGGAACAGAGTAAATATACATTTCACCATCATAGCTTT
This sequence comes from Salvelinus namaycush, assembly GCF_016432855.1. Lineage (NCBI taxonomy): Eukaryota > Metazoa > Chordata > Actinopteri > Salmoniformes > Salmonidae > Salvelinus > Salvelinus namaycush. Next base: position 26,578,730 of record NC_052340.1, on the reverse strand, counting down.
CATGGTGGTAACTTGTGGAAAAGACACCGACTGGAATGCGGTTTTAACCAATCAGCGTCAAGGATTAGACCCAACCGTTGTATAACTGTTGTCATTGTAAGTTTAACTGGCATATCAGGTTGTCTTATAGGCCCAATGCAGTCATAAATGGGATTATTCTGTGTTTTATATATATTTCCACACTATGAGGTTGGAATAATACTGCAAAATTGTAAACATTTGCGTAATGCCCTTTTAGTGTAATAGCTGTTTGAAAAGACCACCTGAAATTTCAGCCTGTTTTGGTAGGAGGGAGTTTTGGCCTTCCATGGTGACATCACCATGCGGTAATTAGTTAATAGACCAATAAGAGAGTTCAAAACATCTCTGCCAATAAACAGCTAATTTTCAGTTTTCCCCTCCCCACTCAGACCACTCTCAAACAGTCCAAGCAAAATTCTTGCTTGAGAAATTGCCCTTTGCTAAGAAGCTATTTTTGTTTATTTTTTAATTGAAAACAATCACAGCAAGGTCCTTAATTGTTACCCATAAATGACTTCATATTGAGATAAAAATGACTGCATTTGACCATTAAAGTTTAGATGATTCGTATTGTAATGCTAGTCAGTGATTTCCTGTGTTATAATAGGGTGATCTCCTCCCATGTTTCAGACTCAGTGCAGCAAGCCAGTGGAACTCAGTCCCCCAGAAGCCTTCCTTCCCAGGGTTCTTCCAGGGCATGCTGTATGTGGACGGCCATCCCAGAGACACCTTCATCAGACTGCCTGTGTGTAAAGTAGCCCAACAGGCTCTGTGGTTATGATAGAGATCCCCACCTGTCCATACTGTGTCCCTGCTGGTTTATTCGTATAGTATGGTAGACCTATCTCTGGTTTATTGGTGTATAGTGTAGTAGGCCCATCCCTCATCAGACACACATACTGATGAAAGAAGTTCCCAGAGAAACTCTAAACTCTGATTGTCAAGTCACTGATTACAGTGTTTCCGTCCACAGGGCTGGAGTAAAGGAGTGGTCTTTATCAACGGGCAGAATCTTGGACGCCACTGGTCCATCGGTCCCCAGAAAACTCTCTACCTCCCTGGACCTTGGCTTAAAAGTGGAAATAATCAGGTAGAATTGAAAAAAGCTCCTTTTAATTTCTAATAGATATAGGGTTCTAGTCTTCTGAGGTGTTTTCAGAAGTTCTCATGTTTACACTACCATGTATTCTTATAAAGTGTGTATCAGACTTTATTTCTACAGTTCATCCTCAAATCAAGACACGTACAGATACATAAACAGGCTAGAATGGTTTGTTTAATGGATCCTTTTTTCATTATTTTAGATCATTGTGTTCGAGGAACAGAAAGCTGATGACAAATTAGTATTTGTTGAAAATCCTGATCATGGAAAAACAATTGATGTATACAAATATCCATTTTGTGTTCTGCTTTGAAATGATCAATATTTTAAATAAAATGATGACAGCAATTTCTTATAACATAGTAATAACACGGTAATACAAAAGCTATGATTACCTTAACACACTGTATGTAATGTTGTTATTGTGTTATGGGATGGGTCTACCACTGAATGTGATGATAGACATGTATTTTTATGTAGTCTAGAGCACAGTCATAAGGCATGTTACATATACTACCGTTCATAAGTTTGGGGTCACTTAGAAATGTCCTTGTTTTTAAAAGAAAAGCAAAAAAAAAAAAAAACATTAAAATAACATCAAATTGATCAGAAATGCAGTGTAGACATTGTTAATGTTGTAAATGACTATTGTAGCTGGAAACGGCAAATTTTTATGGAATATCTACATAGGCGTACAGAGGCTCATTATCAGCAACCATCACTCCTGTGTTCCAATGACATGTTGTGTTAGCTAATCCAAGTTGATCATTAGAAAACCCCTTAGCAATTATGTTAGCACAGCTGAAAACTGTAGTCCTGATTAAAGAGCAATAAAACTGGCCTTCTTTAGACTAGTTGAGTATCTGGAGCAGTATCTGTGCCATTGGAACACAGGAGTGATGGTTGCTGATAATGGGCATCTGTACGCCTATGTAGATATTCCATTACAAATCGGCTGTTTCCAGCTACAAGAGTCATTTACAACATTAACAATGTCTACACTGTATTTCTGATCAATTTGATGTTATTTTAATGGACCAAAAATGTGCTTTTCTTTCAAAAACAAGTACATTTCTAAGTGACCCCAAACTTATGAACGGTAGTGTACATACATTAAAAGACAAGACATTGAGTGGCGGAATGTAGACTATTACAACAAAGAAAAGTGAGATGGAAGAGATAAAGGACAACAAAGTTCAAAGGTAAAATGCAGATGTGTAAAACATTCAAGTTTCAGTGCCTTACTCTAGTTGTCTGGATAGGCAGTGTTATTGTCCATCTAAAATGAAATATAGAGGAAAAAACAAACCACTTGATTTCACATTTACAGTATTTGTCTTGAGTACTGCTAGGCATACTTTTGCTGTTAGGTTGACTAAAAAGTTATTTCATTGTATTTAGATGAACACAATATAGTTTGCAGCTCATCTTGAATGGTAAAGCTCAGGTTATTAGTGCGTAAACATTAGCCTACAATATTTTCAGAACTGGTCATTTTATTTTATCATAAGTTCTTTGTTCTTCTCTGTAATAACTTTATAATAATCTGGCACGCCCCTTCGTGTATTTTATTTTATTGGATGAATTGCTTGTATATCATAGATTTAAAATCATTCTTATTACAGATTATCCATTATATTGACCTCTGTTTATCATCTATCCTGATTTGCCTAGTCACTTTTACCCCTACCTACATATGTGGCGACATGTCATTCAGGGCAGGTTAGGCTTGCCTGTTTTGCATGTTATTTTGGCATTAGTACATGTCAGTTTGCAAACAATGTAACAAAAAATGTATATAATTGAATTAATAAAGCCACATACAAACATGGTTTCTTTTTTGTTTTCTTGAGTAAGGCAACTCCAAAATGCAGGTGTTTCAGCCTAGCTCAGTGCTTTCTGTGGTGGTGGGGCAAGCCAGCAGAAAATACGGAGCGTTGCGCTGTGATTGGCTCAGTGTTCTGTCACTCATGGGGGACACTACGTCACCGCCAAGTCTAAGGGTAGACCTCGAAAGGCTCAAGGTCATTGGCCACATAAAATGACGTCAAATCACGTAATATGTACAGTAGCTTTGATTGGACTGATGTCAACATACTTTCAAAATCTTAGCTAGCAGTCATCATCATGAATCATCTCGACAATCTACTGGCAAATCCTTGTCATATGAAGATAAATAATTAAGAGAAATCATGGAAAAAATGTATCTGTGCTCATCGGCCATTGGGCATTAACATTACAAAACAAGTTGGAAATCGCAAATTCCACAATGAATGGTTTGGAAGGAAGGTGAGTTCAAAAATGTATTGTAAACTGCTGCATAAATGATGTAATATGCCAGGGAGATATGTATACTGTAGCTAGGAAAGTAATACTAAGTGTATGTTGTGTAGTAAGCTGTTAGTAGCCCATGTGCCGCACCCTAATAATTTGGTCCCTTTTCCCCTCTTAATTTCGCCTGCTGTTCTGATTTGGTGGTGCACATGCAGCCTATAGCCTGTTTAGAGAAATGTAATCATTGAATATTGTAAGAGCCTTCATTGCTTATACGCCCCCGTTATTTATCCTACGGTTCTTGGTGTACAGGGAGAATACTAAGAACAGCCCATGTTCTGAATTCTGTCGCTGTACATTTCAAAAGTGCTGTACAGGTAGTTATATTGACAATGTCCGTCCTAGCTCGCTCATTAATGTCTTAATCGAAATTACAGATGGCCTCTTATCCGCTCGTCATTCCCTTATGCCATAGTTTGGACATCTCAATTGTCAGTAGAAACCACAATTGTTTAAACAAGTAAGCCATATCAGTTATGTTTTTTTAAAGCAGTAAATTAGGCTGAATTAACTGTAGGCTCAAAATGTAGGCCCAACAGTTTGTGGGCACCGGTTGTCACCGTTATAGTGCAATTCATGTATTGTTTAGTGTTGTGTAGTAGCTTTGCTGGCATGCATAATTATTTTTCAAAGATTTGCCCCACCAATATTTACATGCTAAAATTGCCACTGTGTGTACATAATACCTAAATTACCTCGTGTCCCCTGCACATTGACTCGGTACTGGTACTCCTTGTATATAGTCTTGTTATTTTGTATTACTATTTCCTTTTTAATTTTAAAGCAAATGTTTCTTACTTTTTAACTCTGTTGTAGTCGGTATGGCTATATCGTAAGAGTTCATGAAAATAATGTTTTTGGGGGGGTCTTTAATTTAAGGTTAGGGTTTAAAATCACATTTTAAGAAGATAAATTGTAGAAATGGGCAAGGTTTATGACTTTGTGGCTGTGGTAACTAGTGATGACCAGGTACAACTCTGATATAAAGTTGCCGGGATGTCAAGTGTCCTACTCGATTCGGCAAAGGTAAGAATATCTGGATTAACTATCTAATTTTAGCTAAATGTAGCAATGAATAAATTGGCAAAATTTATTTAAAGGGACAATTCTGTGAACTGTCTTGTGCATGTTTTAAAATAACACAAAACCTGTTATCAAAGGTGTCAGCTAGAGATAATGTGCAGGAGCTTGCAGGGATTTGTAGTTTTGCATGATGTCTACTTTGACGCTAATTAGCATTTTCGAATGCGAGTAAATAGAGACAAATATATTGATAAAAGACACCTTGTCGGAGAGATTTACATGGTTATCAAAGCGTCACGCCAGGGTAAGCCTACACGAAACACAGCACTTATTTTAAGTTTCTAAAATCCTCTATGGGGAAAATGAATGGTGGAAAAACGAATGGAACCATTTTGCTGTTTGACCGCTAGGTTTTATGGGTATTATGGTACCTGTTGGGCTTTATGAATCCTCATACAAAAACTTTCTTGGTGGGCGAAAAAAACTGGGGGGGAAAAACACCTGCTGGAGAAGGCATATTTTGGGCCCAATTATCTCTCACACTTCGCCTCTTCCTCTGTTTTTATTCACGATCCCAGTAGTTGCGGAACACTGCGTTGTTGACCGTGAATATCCATTTTGCGACATTTGCGTCAACAGTGAGCAATAGCAATCATCGGTCATTTGAAGTTGAAATACGGTGGTTAGTTTCATTGCACTAACGGGTAGAGTATGGTTTACGCGTTTCTTGTACAGTAGGCTAGTAAATGGTGCATTTGAAATGCCTGTCTATAAATTGTAAGGTTACTAGGATGTGCGTTGGATGAACAGCAGCCTAAACCGGAGAGCTATTCGATCAGGATAAAATATTGGATACTGCTTTTATTTTAGGACTTGCTTCCGTATTTTGACACATTGTGGTCGGTTGGAAATGGAGATTGCCACCGCACTGGGGTGTTCTGTTGGTTTTGCCTTCGGAGGACTAGTATTTGTAGCGTATAAACTTGGTTTACTGTATCAGTTGTTTCATAAGGTAAGTCCCTTCGGTGTAAACAATGTTACATTCTAACTTGGCTTCAGCCTGCTCACTTGCTGTCTCAACTCAACCTGACATTCTTAGAAGCAAAACAGCTTGCTCTTACTGTACCTTACTACAATGTCTGTATTTTTTTCACCTAGCCTTAGTAGGTGAAAGGTAACCCTGCTGCATGTGAGAGAACCTTTAACTGCCTTGTGGCTAACGCAAAGGCCATGACGACAGTGCAGGTTCTTCAGAAGTCATACATTGGCCACATAAGGTGCATTAGGCCTACAAGGACAATATGCAGTTCATTGATAATTACAAGATACTGTAGTGATAAATAAAAAACCAATAGGCCTTTCTAGTTTATGACAGCACTTTTCAGTTAATTAAATCAAATATTCAGATTTCATGACTCTGATTTTGAAGTCTGCCTGTTCAATTATTTGCCTGAGTCCTCTACTTCTTCCCCCAGACTGAGACCCAGAGCCCTCGCCATGGTGGGGAGAGTGTGGCAGAGGTTCTGCGTGCCCATGGGGTTAAGTTTGTCTTCACCCTGGTGGGGGGGCACATCTCGCCCATCTTGGTGGCCTGCGAGAAGCTGGGCATCCGCATCGTGGACACCAGGCACGAGGCTACTGCTGTCTTTGCAGCTGACGCAGTAGCCAGGCTCTCTGGTAAATAAGTAACATGCATAATATCGCAGACACTGACAACTGTAAGGTATTTATCTGAACTGTCCGGGACTGGTTTAACTTGCTTAGTGCACTATAGTCTACTCATTTATTCATACAGTAACATTGACACTGTCAGTGATTCTCCCTCCAACAGGCACTGTAGGTGTAGCTGCAGTGACTGCTGGCCCAGGCCTGACTAACACAGTCACAGCAGTGAAGAACGCTCAGATGGCCGAGTCTCCACTGCTTCTCTTGGGGGGAGCTGCTGCAACACTACTTCAGGTGAGAGTCTGAGGGCTTTTACTGGTGTAGCTGCATGGGGGGTACCCTAGTCCTAACGTTAACACTAAGGCTAAGGTCACGCTGCACCAGCAAGTTCTACACAACAAATTACCATAATCCTGCACTGTTGAGTTGTGACTGGGTGAGCACACTCTCGTATGATTCCCCCTATCCATTGTGGAGGTTTTACCTCTTGGTGAACTTTTGTTGTGCAGGGTAGAGGAGCGCTGCAGGACATTGACCAGATGTCCCTGTTCAAGCCGCTGTGTAAGTTCTGCGCCTCAGTGAGGAGTGTGAAGGACATCACCATCACTGTGAGGAAGGCCCTAGCCATCGCCCAGTCTGGAACTCCAGGCCCTGTGTTCATAGAGTTCCCCATTGACACACTCTACCCCTTCCACCTGGTGTCCAAAGAGTTCGGAGTGAAAAACCCTCCCAAGGGAATAATGGGGAAAGTTGTCACTTGGTAAGTAATCAGCAGGATTGTGCTTGACCATGCTTTCACACATCCCTAGTGATTTGTGGAAGTAACAGATGCTGTATTTTTTCTTCCATAAGGTACCTCCACAATCACCTAAAGAACTTGTTTGCTGGGGCCTGGGAAACCAGAGACGTGTCCCCTCTCCCTGTGCACATCCCTCAGGCCACAGACAATGAGGCAAGACTAACTCTAGCCCTCAGTCGTTCTCTAACAACTGTGAGAAAGGCTTGATTTGGTAGAAGCCGACAGTTCATACTGTAACCAGTTAGTTTTCCAATAGACATGAAGGTATGTTTTTTTATATATCCCTTGTGGCTCAACCTCTATTGATCTGTCATCAGGTACAAAAGTGTATAGAGCTGGTGAGCAGAGCCAAGAAGCCTGTTATCCTACTGGGGAGCCAGGCAACACTACCTCCAACACCTGCAGACGACATCAGGTATTTCAACAACCACATTTATATTACACAAGACATCAGCAGACTTCTGGTCCATTCAATGCCAATTCATATAGTTGTCCTGTAACAGGGCGGCCCTGGAGTCCTTAGGTATCCCCTGCTTCCTGGGTGGAATGTCCCGTGGCATGCTGGGTAGGAACAGTCCCTTGCACATCAGACAGAACAGGAGGGATGCCCTGAAGGAAGCAGACCTTGTGCTGCTAGCAGGTGAGACAAACTGCGACCTGTACGTTTTGTCTTCATACAGTTTTTGTGTCTTTGAGGCAGTCTCACAATGGTGGTATGTGTTCCAGGAACTGTATGTGACTTCCGATTAAGCTACGGCAGAGTGCTGAACAGGCGCAGCAGGATCATTGCTGTCAACAGAGACAAGACTCAACTTCTGAAGAACTCTGACATGTTTTGGAAGCCCACTGTGGCCATTCAGGGTTGGTACTGATGACTGAATTGTCCCATCAGAAGTCTTATTTGCTTTCACAAAATGCTGCCACTACCTCTTTGGGCTATTTGGTCTTGTGGAGACTCCCATTTCTGTCTGTCTTTTAGGAGATGCAGGCTCCTTCCTACTCCGCCTCTCCAAAGGCCTTAAGGGCCACACATGTCCAGAGGATTGGCCACAGAGTCTCAAAGCAGGAGATGTCACCAAAGAGAAGGCTAATCGGTACACTTGTGGAATTCATTCAGCAAGTTGGGCAGAAATCCAACAGTTTTTTTTTTGTATACCTAACCAATGACCTCCATGCAAATGACTACAGTTAGTACATCTAGTGCACCAACCACAGACAGTACAGGCTGTGTTAGTTCCCTGTGAATGTGTGTTTTGTTCTGTGTTTTCCGTGCAGGGGAAAGGCTGATGAGAAGACGGACCGCCACCTGAACCCCCTGAGTGTCCTGCACCGTGTGGATGAGCTGATGGCTGACGACAGCATCATAGTGGCGGATGGGGGCGACTTTGTGGGCAGTGCTGCTTACATCATGAGACCAAGGGGCCCACTCCGCTGGCTGGATCCAGGTCAGGATCCTCAGTGGACAGTGTTATGAGTTTAGTTTTTTAGTTTATTAAAAAAAAATATATGTGTTATATAATGTGGTCACTTGAGTAAGAGAGGTATTAACATGTACAATAAAACAAGTAGGACTTGTGAACCCTGGATGTTCTTGATATCTTAATGGATGATTACCTAATGTTTGTCATTCTAACAGGAGCATTTGGAACCCTTGGTGTTGGAGGAGGGTTTGCTCTGGGAGCCAAGCTGTGTCGACCTGAGTCAGAGGTACAGTAGAATACCAAGCATCCTTTATCCATAACTATTTTATACGGGTTTAGGTTTGTCGTTTTTTTCATGTTGTGAAACACCATGTATGGTTTTGGTTGAGTTTAGCTGACTAAGTTTCTCATTAAGGTGTGGATCATCTATGGCGATGGATCCCTGGGATACAGTGTTGCAGAATTTGACACCTTTACCAGACACAAGGTACAGTAATAACCAATTCACTATTCAGACCAATTTATCAACTAACTAATCATGCATTCAGACCAGTTAATCTGCTTTGTCCCTCTCTCTCCCAGACGCCAGTAATTGCTCTGGTGGGGAACGATGCCTGTTGGAGCCAGATCGCCAGGGAGCAGGTTCCCATCCTGGGCAGCAACGTGGCCTGTGGCCTGGCCTTCACAGGTCTTTATGTTGCCTACTGTACCCTCATTGCCACCATATTGGGGATCTCTAGTGCCCATACTCACACATGCAATGTCTCTGTTGGCCTATATCATCTCTTTGGATGTCATGTCACACATCCAATTCACTGTCTCTGTTCTCCCCTTTCCTAGATTACCACATAGTTGCAGACGGTTATGGAGGCAAAGGCACCCTAATTGGTCGCGAAGACGAGGACAAGCTGGATGGCATCATAAAAGAGGCACAGAAGGAGACCAGACAGGGAAGAGCCACACTTCTCAATGTTCTCATAGGGAAGACCAACTTCAGAGAGGGCTCCATCTCTGTGTAGAGTAGCTCAAACAGACTGCAACCCCTGGGGTCTCTGTCTGGACCTATGGGTCCTAAAACCTTCCCACCTTGCCTTGAAACACAAATATGTTCACATGCTGTGGAACACTATAACTGCTGTATTTCTCTGGTGAAGAAGGGAAAACAATTCAGGAACTCAATCTTCTCAACCTTTATCAGCCTTTCAAACAGCTGTGAAGATGAGTTTTGATCATGGACTTTTTGGTTCTTTTTGCTGGAGAGAACCAAACTTGACATGTATGCTTTGGAAAATGAACTACGGCTGGCTTTGCTGCTGTTATTATGTAGTAGGCCAGTATCCTTGCTGTATACACTTAACTAATACCTGTGTATTGACTTCAGATTGCCTATTGATCTACTGAACTCTACCTTGAAGCTGGCCATTTATTTTGAAAAACCAAATAAAGGGAATTTTGGAATGGCATGTCCTTCATAGAGATATTTAGGGAAATGAATCATACACTAACCTACAAATCTCAGCAGGGTTAACAACAAGATAATACAATTGTAATCATTTAATTGAAATGGTATATAATTGATGATCGTATGGCTTTGATTATTGAATGTGCTGTAAGACTCCACTGATACATCAATCAACAGAATAGATACACAAATACAAGACACCCTATGAAAGAGGAAGGCATTTAAACTGGAAGATGTTACCATATTTTACCATTTGGGTAAAATTGTATTATTATGTAATATACTGATTGTAACACTTCAATACTTTTTTTTACCCCCTTTTTCTCCCCAATTTCATGGTATCCAATTGTTAGTAGTTACTGTCTTGTCTCATCGCTACAACTCCCGTACGGGCTCAGGAGAGACGAAGGTCGAGAGCCATGCGTCCTCCGAAACAACCCAAGCAAGCCGCACTGCTTCTTAACACAGCACGTATCCAACCCGGAAGCCAGCCGCACCAATGTGTCGGAGGAAACACAGCGGGCACTGCACCTGGCCTGCCACAGGAGTTGCTAGTGTACGATGAGACAAGGATATCCTTACCGGCCAAACCCTCCGTAACCCGGACGACGCTAGGCCAATTGTGCGCCGGGCCTGGGCTCGAACCCAGAGTCTCTGGTGGCACAGCTAGCACTGCGATGCAGTGCCTTGGATCCCTGCGCCACCCGGGAGACGACACTTGTAGACTTTGAACAATGAATCTAAAAGCAAACCATAATATCCTATTATCCAAAACAGTCATAGAACATTAATAGAGTAGAACAATCATTTAACAAGACTTGGTAGTATGGTAACGTAAAACTAGCAAGTTCGTGACTATATAGCCAGAGACATATAGAGATCTGTATGTACAGTAGCTCTGCCTATAGCCAACACAATCTTGACATCTGAGTTGATAAAAGGTAAATGATAGAGGATAAGGAGGGCAGTGGAGTGGATAGTGTAGTCATACACTGGTCAGTATCTCAGAATTAGACAACCAATGTAGTTGGTGTCACAAAGGCACCACTCAATAGAGGGGAAAAAACAACTACATTTACATTATTCTCTATTGCAACGACAAAAATAACTGTTCCTATAATCCCAGCGTTCGGATTCCAGAATTGATGACTAAATGCATTGTGTCAACATTGAAAAACAAAGGAGGCATACTAGTATCACTGTGCTTATGTAGAAGATCACATATGATATAATCAAATGCTAGTGCAACAGATTCTCAGATTCAGGTCAGGTCAGGTGTCTTCCAATCCCTCTCCTTACAACAACCCAAACATTATGAATAGTACATTCAAAACAGAAAAATATTACAATTCTCAAAACACTCAAATTTAAGGTGGACTTCAATTTGCACAATCAGGATAATACAGAATTCCTTAAAATAGGTCAACCTGAAATAGTATGAGCAGTGTAATAAGTCAGATTTTATAATTTATTTAAGATAATGATCAATACCCAAATGGTAAAATATGGTAACATCTTCCAGTTTAAATTCCTTCCTCTTTCATAGGGCGTCTTGTATTTGTGTATCTATTCTGTTGATTGATGTATTAGTGGAGTCTTACAGCACATTCAATAATCAAAGCCATACGATCATCAATTATATACCATAGGGTGTGATGATCCAAATTGTATTATTATTATTTCTCTCCATTTACTTTGGTTGAAACAAGTTGAGTAATTATATATCTCCTTGATATATGAATGATTGTTATTTGTGTGGTCTTCTCTTAACTCCTTTTCCAGCTGTATGTTCTCCTCTGCACCTGTAGACCTCTTTATTATTCTCTACTAATCCAGGGAGAGTTGCCTCCTATCAACCTTTCTATGGTGAGCAGTGCCCCTGCCGATTCTTTGGAGCACATGCAGAGCTAGAGCTAACATCAGGGCTTGCAAAGGATTTTCATGTGTTCTGGGTTGGTCCTACTTTCCTATTTCCTCAAGCAGTACTAATGGAATTAACTGATTTCATGCAGATTTCTTTAGTATTTTTGTCCTAATGTTTTTACAGCAGTAACCTGTCTTAGTAACCTTTGGCCTGCTCCTTCTGGGTGCAATTCTCATAATTACCAGCAGATGGTGCACTCACCATTTTTGGTGTGTAAGCCACACGTACGCTATTATTGGTATCCTCAAAGTAGGCTAACTAACCAGTGGTGTTAAAATACTTGAAAGTACTACTTAAGTAGCTTTTTTTGGCTGTCTATTTATATTTTACTTCACTACATTCCCAAAGAAAACAATGTACTTTTTACTCCATACATTTTCCCTGACACCCAAAAGTACTTGTTACATTTTGAATGCTTAACATGACAGAAATTGTTCAATTCAAGCACTTATCAAGAGACCATCCCTGATCATCCCTACTGCCTCTGATCTGATCTCACTTTTACTTGAGTCATTTTCTATTAAGGTATCTTTACTTTTACTCAAGTATGACAATTGGGAACTTTTTCCACCACTGTAACTAACACCAATCACCCTTTACATAAACTTTCTTGTTTAACAAGGATGTTCATCTGTTTAATTAAGTCTGTGTCCATACCGCCGTGACAATATCTAGCTACTCTCTTAAACCCCTTTTTTATGACAAATGACATCTACGGGCACTTCAATGTCCTCTGGGTTCGTTTTTGAGATTTTCTTTGTGTTAATTTCACATAAGTATTTTAGATACTTTTCAGATGTATTTCATACCTCAATTTCACTGTTTTGCCCTTGTCCCTGGCCCAGACTTGAGCTTCTACTATGTTTTCTTATGAGAAAACAATAATTACACATTATACAATGTTATCTACTAGAGAAAGAGTCAATTAAATAACATCTATTTCAATATTTATTGTGAGTATGCCCTTTTGTTTTTTTCCCCCAAAAAATATATACCTGTCCTTTGGTAGTGGTGTCATTTCCACCACCAAGGGCAAATTCCTCATTAATAGTTTTTTCAAGAGAATGTTAATTTAGTTACCATGGAAACTAATTGTGACACTGACACTGTATGCTGGCTGTAATACTAGCCAAAGCATGCTAAGCAGTCTGTCTTTTTCCTCCAAAAACTGTAGAAGTGTCATTTCAATCACAAATGTAACTGGTGGAAAGGAAAAAAATATATTTGTTTTTTTTTACTTTAGGCTTACTTAATCATGTTTTAAAGAAAATGCTCCAAGGTGAAAACTTAAGTAGTATTTTTCTTTGTTTATAGAAGATGCCACATAAAACAGCACAGAGGTCACAGACATAGAAACAAAACAAAAAATGATCCTATACTATACCAGGAACATCTGCAAAAAGACAGGAAGAGGTACTGGAAGAAAAACGAGAAGGGAAATATCTCTGAGCTTACAAAGCCAGAACAAAGAAGAGAATGCCATGGAAATGCAGCAAACTGAATAGAAGACAGACTTTAAAGAGAACAGTTGCAATGGAGACCTACCTGTCAGGCAACACACCACCTCAGTCACCAGATGACTTCCAGACAGAACATGAGGCCAACATACCTGCCCCTGATGCATGCCCTGATACCCCTTCCTCATTCTCTGCAACAGGAATGAGACGTCGAATACTTGCTGGAAGAAAAAACATGCAGAGATCTTTGCATGACAAATGTCAAACTTGATAAAGCTTTACGGAAAGCTGAGGAATACAATAAAATATATAGTAGTACAATAGACTTAGATATTGGCCATATATCTTCTTCTGGCTGCAAGCCCGAGGTCGGTACACTTATGACAACAGCCAGCTCAAGTGCAGGGTGCGAAATTCAAAATATATTTTTTAGAAATATTTAACTTTCACACATTAACAAGTCCAATACAGCATTTGAAAGATAAACATCTTGTGAATCCAGCCAACATGTCCGATTTTTTAAATGTTTTACAGCGAAAACACCACGTATATTTATGTTAGCTCACCACCAAATACAAAAAAGGACAGACATTTTTCACAGCACAGGTAGCATGCACAAAACCAACCTAACTAACCAAGAACCAACCAAACTAACCAAGAAACAACTTCATCAGATGACAGTCTTATAACATGTTATTCAATAAATCTATGTTTTGTTCGAAAAATTTGCATATTTGAGCTATAAATCAGTTTTACATTGCAGCTACCATCACAGCTACCGTCAGAAATAGCACCGAAGCAGCCAGAGTAATTGTAACGTCCTGACCAGAGTTCTTATGTGTTTTGCTTGTTTAGTGTTGGTCAGGACGTGAGCTGGGTGGGAATTCTATGTTGTGTGTCTAGTTCGTCTGTTTCTGTGTTCAGCCTGATATGGTTCTCAATCAGAGACAGCTGTCAATCGTTGTCCCTGATTGAGAATCTTATATAGGTGGCTTGTTTTGTGTTGGGGATTGTGGGTGGTTGTTTCCTGTCTCTGTGTTTGTGTTCTGCACCAGATAGGACTGTGACGGTTAGTTCGTTTGTTATTTTGTATAGTGTCTATGTCTAACGTTAGTAGCTTGTGCATTGCACTTTTGTTTGTAGCTTCACGGTCGTTTGTTGTTTTGTATTAGTTTGTCAGTATCTTGTCTTTGTGTTAATTAAATTCATGGAAAATTACCACGCTGCACATTGGTCCTCCGATCCTTCTCTCCTCTCCTCGTCCGAGGAAGAGCTAGACTGCCGTTACAGTAATTACAGACACCAACGTCAAATACCTAAATACTCATCATAAAACATTTCTGAGAAATACATGGTGTACAGCAAATGAAAGACAGGCATCTTGTGATTCCAGCCAATATTTCTGATTTCTTAAGTGTTTTACAGCGGAAACACAATATAGCATTATATTAGCTTACCACAATAGCCAGAAACACAAGCCATTCCCCAGCAGCAAAAGTTAGCGATCGTAACAAACCAGCAAAAGATATATAATTTTTGACTAACCTTGATAAGCTTCATCAGATGACAGTCCTATACCATCAGGTTATACATACACTTATGTTTTGTTCGAAAATGTGCATATTTAGAGCTGAAATCAGTGGTTATACATTGTGCTAACGTAGCATCTTTTTCCCACAACGTCCGGATATTTTTCTGACACTCACATATTCTGACCAAATAACTATTCATAAACATAACTAAAAAATACATGTTGTATAGGAAATGATAGATACACTAGTTCTTAATGCAATCGCCGTGTTAGAATTCTAAAAATAACTTCATTACGATATGCAGTTTACGTTATGGCGAGAGCGTGCCCAAAACCTGGCCGCAAACTACTAGTACACATGTACGACAGATATATGAATAACATCATAAAATGGGTCCTACTTTTGATGATCTTCCATCAGAATGTTGTACAAGGGGTCCTTTGTCCAGAACAATCGTTGTTTGGATTTAGAATGTCCTCTTCTCCAGTCAATTAGCACGGAAAGCTAGCAAAGTGGCGCGAAGCTCTCCTTCCTGAACATACGCAGACAAAGCAACACGCCTAACGTCCCGAAAAAAATTCAATAATCTAATAAAACTATATTGAAAAACATACTTTACGATGATATTGTCACATGTATCAAATAAAATCAAAGCCGGAGATATTAGTCGTCTATAACGACAGCTTTACAGAAGGCAATACCAGGTCACTTCTCGCGCGTTCCAGAAAACAGGAAATTGGGGTCACGTCATGCCAAGAGCTTTTATTCGACCTCAGATCATGTTATACACTCCATTTCTTCTCTCACTGCCTGTCGACATCTAGTGGAAGACGTATGAAGTGCATGTATACTAATAAATATCAAGGACATTTATAGGCAGGCCCTAGAACAGAGCATCGATTTCAGATTTTCCACTTCCTGTCAGGAAGTTTGCTGCAAAATGAGTTCTGTTTTACTCACAGATATAATTCAAACGGTTTTAGAAACTAGAGAGTGTTTTCTATCCAATAGTAATAATAATATGCATATTGTACGAGCAAGAATTGAGTACGAGGCCGTTTGAAATGGGCACCTTTTATCCAGGCTACTCAATACTGCCCCTGCAGCCCAAAGAGGATATCCTGCCTATAGTTTACTAGGGTACACCCAACTCTCTTAATCTGAGGGTCTCAGATTTCAAAGTTCAATAGCAATATTATAAACATGAATCCACAGAAAACACAAACCAATTCACAAATATTGACATAAACCACTATGAGATGGAATCAAATGTGAGTGACTGTGCCTATCAATAAACACTGTATGGTGTTTAAGTGTAGCATGTGTTTATGACAATCCCACTGCAATGTATGATGCGATGATGTCTCGCAAGAAAAATCCTACCACACTGTAGTATGGCAGTGCAAATTCAGTGTTCTCCAAGGAAAATAAATACTCGAATGCAAATCTTATTGATGTCCTGGGTTCGGGCGGCTCGCCATCCTTGCTGGAACTGAATCCATACAAAAAAATGACAAAATCCTGGCAATCTTTCCCTCAATCCCTTGACAGCACGTTTGTATAGGTAAGTGAGTGTTAATATCCAGTTCTCTCTTTTTTATTTCAGTTTTATACAACTTCTCAACGATTTGAAACTAAGTTTTTCTTCCATGGAATGGCGGTAGCTCTTCACGTTACGTTCTAACATGACGTTAGGAGAGGGACTAAGAGAACTCCGGGATGCTGGCCTTCTAGGCAGAGTTGCAAAGAAAAAGCCATATCCCAGACTGGCCAATAAAAATAAAAGATTAAGATGGGCAATAGAAAACAGACACTGGACAGAGGAACTCTGCCTAGAAGGCCAGCATCCCGGAGTCACCTCTTCACTATTGACCTTGAGACTGGTGTTTTGCGGGTACTATTTAATGAAGCTGCCAGTTGAGGACTTGTGAGACGTCTGTTTTTCAAACTAGACACTCTAATGTACTTGTCCTCTTGCTCAGTTGTGCACCGGGGCCTCCCACTCCTCGTGTTGTGGCTTTTCAACCTTTGCCATATCGTGGATTCAGAGCTATCTATCTAATAGAACTCAATGGGTTTTCTTTCATGAATGCTTCTCTAATGTGAAACATGTAAAGTGTGGTGTACCGCAGGGCAGCTCAATGACCTGCCACTGGCATTAAACAAAGCATGTGTGTCCATGTATGCTGATGATTCAATCATATTGTCACGATCATCATAATAAGCGGACCAAGGCGCAGCGGGATATGAGGACATCTTTTATTAGAGATGACGAAACACGAAACGAACACTTTTACAAAACAAAACCGTGAAGCTACAAACGTTAGTGCACACACAAGCTACAAACGTTCTACATAGACAATTACCCACAAACACCTAAAGCCTATGGCTGCCTTAAATATGGCTCCCAATCAGAGACAACAATAAACAGCTGTCTCTGATTGAGAACCAAATCAGGCAACCATAGACTTTCCTAAACACCTACACTGAACATAACCCCATACATACTACAAAACCCCCTAAACAATACACACACCCTAAACTAGACAAAAACACACAAACATCCCATGTCACACCCTGACCTAACTAAACTAATAAAGAAAATCAATATAACAAAGGCCAGAGTGTGACACATATACGCATCAGCAACTACAGCTAATGAAGACACTAAAACCCTTTAAAAAAAGTTGCAGTCTGTTTTTGAATGGGTGGCTGGCCCTGAAATTCTCTAAAAGTAAGAGTATTGTATTTGGTACAAATCATTCCCAAAGTTCTAGACCTCTGCTGAATCTGGTATTGAATAGTGTGGCTGTTGAATAAGTTGAGGCGACTAAATAACTTGGCTTTACTTTTAGATTGCAAACTGTCATGGTCAAAACATATAGATTCAATGGTTGTAAAAATGGGGAGAGGTCTGTCTTTAATAAAGAGATTCTGTGCATTTTTGACACCACACTCCAAAAAGCAAGTCCTACAGGCTCTAGTTTTGTCTTCTCTTGATTATTGTCCAGTTGTGTGATCGAGTTTATTTTGTAAGATTAGGGAGGTAAGGCAATAAATAGGCCGTAGTGGCGAAATAATTACAATTTCGCAAATAAACACTGGAGTGATAGATGTGCAAGTAGAGATACTGGGGTGCAAAGGAGCAAAAATATATATATATAAATAACAATATAGGGATGAGGTAGTTGGATGGGCTATGTACATGTAACGGCGGCCTTCCCTCTCTTCACTAGAAGAGGGGGTGAAACAGGGATCGGACCAACACGCAGCGTAGCCAGTGCTCAACATGTTTAATTAACAAAACTACTGTGAACACTAAACAAATACAAAATAACAAAAGTGGCAAACCGATACAGACCTATCTGGTGCAGAACACAAACACAGAGACAGGAAACAACCACCCACAATCCCCAACACAAAACAAGCCACCTATATATGATTCTCAATCAGGGACAACGATTGACAGCTGTCTCTGATTGAGAACCATATTAGGCTGAACACAGAAACAGACGAACTAGACACACAACATAGAATTCCCACCCAGCTCACGTCCTGACCAACACTAAACAAGCAAAACACATAAGAACTCTGGTCAGGACGTTACAGTACAGGTGCAATGATCTGTAAGCTGCTCTGATAGCTGATGCTTAAAGTTAGTGAGGGAGATATGAGTCTCCAGCTTGCGTGATTTTTGCAATTCGTTCCAGTCATTGGCAGCAGAGAACTGAAAGGAAAGGTAGCCAAAGGAGGAATTGGCTGCAAGGAAAGACCTAATTAAGCTGCAGCTGGCCCAGAACAGAACGGCACGTCTTGCTCTTCATTGTAATCAGAGGGCTTATATAAAGAATATGCATGCCAGTCTCTCTTGGCTAAGAGTTGAGGAATCTTTTTATAAGAAACATTAATGTGTTGAAAATCCCAAATTGTTTCTGTAGTTAATTTACACACAGCTCTGTCACACAACCTTACCCCACCAGACATGCCACCAGGGGTCTTTTCAGTCCCTAAATCCAGTACAAATTCAAGAAAGCATAGAGTATTATATAGAG
Source organism: Salvelinus namaycush (assembly GCF_016432855.1). NCBI lineage: Eukaryota > Metazoa > Chordata > Actinopteri > Salmoniformes > Salmonidae > Salvelinus > Salvelinus namaycush. The sequence continues at coordinate 26,559,938 of NC_052340.1, read as the reverse complement.
CCATTATTGCATGGAACTCTGTTCCTATTATGTTGCTCAAATGAACAGCAAAAACAGATAAAGCAACACCTCACGGCAAAATGCCTCTCCCTTATTTGACCTAGACAGTTTGTGTGTATGTATTGATATTTAGGCTACGTGTGCCTTTAAAAATATTTTATGTAGTTCTGTCCTTGAGCTGTTCTTGTCTATTTGTCACGCCCTGGCCTTAGTATTCTTTGTTTTCTTTATTATTTTAGTTAGGTCAGGGTGTGACATGGGTATTTATGTGGGTTTTGTAGTGTCCAGGGTGATTGTAAGGTTTAGGGGGTTTATTTAGAGTAGTTGTATTTATGTTTAGTATAGTTGTCTAGCTGTGTCTATGTTGGGTATAGTTGTCTAGGAAAGTCTATGGTTGCCTGAAGGGGTTCCCAATTAGAGACAGCTGGTTTCTGTTGTCTCTGATTGGGAGCCATATTTAGGGTAGCCATAGGCTTTAGTTTGTTGTGGGGAATTGTCTATGTTGAACGTTTGTAGCCTGTGTGTGTGCACTACGTTTATAGCTTCACGGTCGTTTGTTGTTTTGTTAGTTTGTAAGTGTTTTGTTTCGTTTTGCCTTCTTCATAAATAAAAGGAAGATGGCTTATTTTCCACATGCTGCGTTTTGGTCCGTCTCTCCTCCACACGATCGTGACACTGTTAATGTTCTGTATTACGTAATGTTTCATGTTTTGTGTGGACCCCAGGAAGAGTAGCTGCTGCATTTGGAACAGCTAATGGTGATCCAATTCTTTAATTTTTTTACATAGATGTCATTACTACCACACCTTGTCATTTCCACCACATCCATATTTTTTAGGTAAATTAGTATATTATGTAAAATGTACATTGATTGAATTGTTTTAGACAGGGAAATTATATGGTTGTTATCCGAATTTCACAAAAAGGTTGTCACGTTCCTGACCTTATTTCCTTTGTTTAGTATGTGTTTAAGTGGTCAGGACGTGAGCTGGGTGGGCATTCTATGTTATGTGTTTCTATGTTGGGTTAATTGTATTTGCCTGATATGGTTCTCAATCAGGGGCAGGTGTTTTACGTTTCCTCTGATTGAGAACCATATTAAGGTAGGCTGTTCTCACTGTTTGTTTGTGGGTGATTGTCTTCTGTCTTTGTGGTCTGCACCAGATAGGACTGTCTTGGTTTTCACATTTGTTATTTTGTATTTTGTATAGTGTTCACGTTATTGTCTCTTCTTTATTAAATCATGTTGAACACTAGCCGCGCTGCATTTTGGTCCTCTCCTTCACCCCAGGAAGAAAGCCGTTACAAAGGTTGGGTGGAAATATCTTATTTTTCATGATGAATAAATGTTTTCAGCTGTCACAAAGGCAAGTTTAAACATGTAGGCGTCGTGTTGAATTATACATTTTAGGAAAAACAAAAGAATAACTTAATAATATTATAGAATGTACAAATGTATAAGAAATGTGTTATAAATGAATTGTATGATATTTTATATTCAACTAAAATGGACCCTGGGTACCCTGTTTTTATGCATTACATGAATGGTATGCCTAATCATCATCACAAAGAGCCATCATCAATGTTGTTTTTGTGCAACTGCTTGAATAATCCTCTTGTTTACCTGGATCTCAAGCATGTACTTTTCAAGTGTCATTTTATATCTGTCTCAGTCATAAATATTAGTCCCACATAAATGTATCAACGATTTATGTAATATATGGAAGGGAATAGAGCTGGAGACGCACTGTGGTAAGGGCTAAAAGGCTATTGAAGTCAAAACATAAAATGATTCCCATGCATTTTCACAGGACAAGAGGGTTGATGATTTTAACTCATCCCTGAAACCCAGCTGATGGTCGGTCTGTTGGTGTTTATCATGCTGGTTACAGCCACAGCCAGGTGTGCTCTCTCAGGATGACTGATAGGATAGGCAGGCACCAGATAACAGATATGGGAAACTGTAGGCTACATGCTGTTAGCCTCTGCCACAGGTTTTCACCAAAAACCTGAGAGAAGCCTGGAGCTGAGTCTACCACGCTGTTTGATAACACACGTCTCCAGAATGGGAACATTTGAAGCCACTCTTGTCATCCTCATACACAGTAATACTGAGCCTCCTTTATTTCCGTCATACATTTTCTGTGCCCTTTCTCAGGCTGTGGCTATGAGCCTTTGAGAGAGCTGAAACCTCTTCCATTAGAGAAAAATGCATTTGCTCTCTTATGGACTCTGTCCAAATGAATTACTCCAAGAATACTACTGTGCAACATAGGTCAGTCTCCTAGTTTCAGAATGGTGTGAGTACAAAATCTCAGCAACATGCATGCCTCTGTTTCCAGGGTGGTGGTAGTAAACTTAGGTTTGCTTAATATAACAGATGCACACAATTGCAGGTCCGGGGAACAGTTTATGGTGGGCAACAAAACTTCTTAACAGTATTGTGAGTAAATAGCATGGTCTCCCTCTCTAATTGACTACCAGTGACACGGAGTAGCATTATATCTAAAATTTTACAAGCTCTCAGCAATCAATACAACACCATATGGTCATAGGTCATGGGCGGGGACTGTGCTGCAACTCTGAGATAAGTAGTTTGTCATTTGCATACTGTGTGTGTGTCACGCCCTGACTTTAGTTATATTTGTTTTCTTTATTTTTGGGGTTAGGTCAGGGTGTTACAAGGGGTGGTTTGTTTAGTTTTTGTATTGTTTAGTTTTTTTCTTGTCTAGTGTTTTTGTTATCTATGGGGATTTTTGATTGTCTAGGGGTTTGTAGGTTTATGGTGGCCTGAGTTGGTTCCCAATCAGAGACAGCTGTTTCTCGTTGTCTCTGATTGGGGAGCCTATTTAGGTTGCCATTTTCCATGTTGGTTTTGTGGGTAGTTGTTTTCTGTCTTTGTCTGCACCAGACAGAACTGTTTCGTGTTGGTCTATTTTTGTTATTTTGTCTTAGTGTTCTGAGTTCAAATAAATATCATGAACACGTACCACGCTGCACTTTGGTCCGATCCTGACTACTCTTCATCAGACGAAGAAGATCGTTACAGTGTGAAAGTGATAGGTCTCAATTTCTGGAATTAGGCAACTGGTCTAGCTCTAAAATAGATAGTCCTTGTCCAAGCACATTCAACAGTGTCTTACGTAACTGCATTAGATATGAAGACCCCCTCACCTTGCATTATCACCCATTTGCCATCTAAGCCAAATTGAACTATCAGGTTTTCTTCCAGTCAGTCTTTTTTGGAACTTTGTATCCAGAGAATTTCACTCAGGGATGGGCAACTGACAATTGTCCTTGGAAGAATTTCCAAAAACAAAAAAAATCACTTATATTTTAGTTGAGTTAAAATAGTAGAATACACAAGGCAATTTTGAAATTTGGTTGTGCTGCATCAGCAATTTGTCTCTTATGTCAATCACTGACAGTCACTCAAATAGCTCGTCAGTTAACATTTTTAGGATTGGTAAATTAGTCTAGCCAGCTATCTAAACTTGTAGTAATCATGGTTTAATTACCAACCTGGGCCCCATTGATTTTGTTAGACATTCTCACTCAGATATACACTATGGCAAAATGTGTAGAATTGTAGGAAATTATCAGTAAATCTTCAACATTTTCTCTCCACCCAATGGCAAAATGAGTAGATTTGCATGAATGTAGCTATAAAATCGATAAATATTCTCTCTACCCCATGGCTAAATGGGTAGAATTGCAGCAAACTTGGTTTAAAACTGTAACATTTCCCCACACCCGGTGGCGAAATGAGTAGAATTGCAGGAAATGAACTATAAAACATTTCACTTATGTCCCCCAAAAGGCTAAAGCCGGCTCCTCAATGTGTGGGTATGGATGTAGGTACGCAAACCGGCGAGCCACTGCGGCCCCTCTTTGTGTGACCCCCACCCTCATCAAAGTTGCCGATCCCTGATCTAGCTAATATCACAATGGGCTGATCGTAAGTGGGGAGGCGGGGTTAAAACATTGTTTACCCCTTTCCAGAATGTAGAGAGCCAGTGGGATTTACAGTAGGGCGCTGAGCACATCCCTTGCCTTGTCCAACTCTGTCACAACACACAGTCAGACCTCCAGCTGCATATGAGTCGACAGGTTGTGTACACAGGGGAAGTCGACTGAGAAAATTTGATAGCTAAATAGATTTGCTAAGAATAACATCTAGTAGACAAAGGCACTCAGACTTCGCCATGTCAAGTACAACAATCTCAAATACCTGCTTTTAAAGCAGGATATGTCCGTAGTAGACTGTACTGGATTTTCAACTCGCAGTTGCAAGTCAGCTGACGTTAACGGGTCGTCTGCTAGCAAGTTGAATATTTCCTCTGACCAAAAAAGCAACTTGGAGTTATCCGGGTAAGTGTAAATACTTGTGTGAATTTAACTAGCCAGTGTGTCATATTTCGCCGTTTTAGTCCAACTTTAACGTCATTCTAGCTAGTCTGTACAGTACATTGAGCTTTTGCCAACTGGTTAGCTAACGTCAGCCAATTCTTCCTGACTGCGTTCTTCCCGTCCTTAGTAAGTAGCTAGCCAATTTAACTAGCTAAAGTCAGCTAGCCAGTAACGTTATAGCCAAAGTATACTGTGTACAGTTAGCTAAAGTTAAGCTGACTTTAGTTTATTGTTGTCATGCGGAAATTTGGGATTCAAATTTCGCCATCATGAATGAACACGTCACCAAAAAATGTTTTTCCTTGGAGTGAAGTTTTTATGTCTCCAGGAGGAAAGTATCGTTCTTATTGAGCACCAAGACTACTATTATTGCAATAAAGATACAATAAATTGGCCTCAAGCCAGACTTTGGAAGTAATACAATATGAAGATAATTTAGCTAATAGATTACGCCGAGATTTTTCACTTTCAAATTGTATTTTTTATATAACTAGGCAAGTCAGTTAAGAACAAATTATTATTACAACGACGGCCTCACTCGGATGACGCTGGGTCGCCGTTCTATGGGACTCCCAATCACGACCGGTTGTGATACACTGACTGGAATCGAACCAGGGTCTGTAGTGACGCCTCTAGCACTGAGATACAGTCAGTGCCTTAGACCGCTGTGCCACCCATTAGCCCAAAATGAAGCCACACCAAACAAAAAACTGATTTCAAAGTTTAACAAACCATAGAACATTGCACTACTTGAGGACTACTTTTAACAATTTTTACAAAACACATTTACAGGAATAACTGTGCAGATACAAAGTCTGGTAACACAGAATTTAACCGAGGGAGATTTTACCGCTTTGTTACCAAATTTAGCATCTGCACAGTTTTTCCAGTAAGTGTTTTTTTTTAACTGTGTAAATTGTTCAAGGTAGTTATTGTACATAGAGTTGTATGGTTTGTTAAACTTTGAAATCAATAGTTTTTGTTTGGCATACATTTTAAAGTGAAAAATCTAATTCTGTTATCGTGGAATTGCCCGTAGTTCGGCATCTCAGTACTTGGTGATTAAATCTTCTCTGGTGTGTAAGGTTAGCCCCATGGATGTTCCACTATGTAAGGCTAGTTAGTGTAAGGTGAATCTGATGCCCTGCCTTTGGTAGTAATGGGGACAGTGGCACACTGCCCTGTAAAGGTGCTGTTCTATGTATGATACAATAAACTGAGATCATGACTGTGGTTACTCCAGATTGCATTTCACTTAAGTTATTGCTTTGATGGTATTGTATGTATATTATTTCTCATGGTTGTCTTACAGGAGCCGAATGGCCTCTGTTGTGACTGTGAAAACCGAGAAGCGGCCTGCTCCTGCTGACCCTCAGGATGTTGACTCCAACACCAAGAAACCCAGGTAACAAAAATTGATATGAGTAGCCTACATTTAGTACTCAGTTCCTGTTTATGTGCCAAAACATTATTGGTATGTCACTGGTCAGGAGCTTTTTCTCTTAGTTCCTGTTCCTAAACCCATTCTTTATCTTTTCAGCCTAGGTTTGAGTTCAAACAGCAACAAGTAAACTTGCCATGATTTGTTTAACCTTCATGTTGTCTAAGGATTTGGGAACCATCAATGGAACCATCACTCAATCTCTGCCTGCCCCAAAGGAAACTGCTGCCCAGCCTGAAGACCAAGCGGGCCTCCGAGCTGGTCCTAGTTATTGGTACAGGGGTGAGTTCAGCTGTGGCCCCTCAGGTCCCTGCGTTGCGCTCCTGGAAGGGTTTGATCCAGGCCTTGTTGGACGCGGCCAACGACTTTGACCTCCTAGAGGAAGAGGAGAGTCGGCGTTTTCAGAAGAGCCTGAAGGACGACAAGAACCTAGTCCACGTGGCTCATGACCTCATCCAGAAGCTCTCTCCGGTAAGGCTTCCCTTCCCCCACTCCTTTGCACACACAGACAGCCAGACGTGGACAGGACACTGCCAATACACTGTCTCCAGCTGGTTGAGGCACACCAGTGTCGTTCATTGTAAACTTTCCTGTATTGGGATTTGTAATCCTAGTGGGAATGACAGCATAATATCTAAATTCGAAAACATTTGATTCAGGTTTTTCAACCTGTGTTCTTTGTAAAAGGTGATGCCCTAACCAAAGTACAGCACTGATAGATTACAACAACAACACTTCATCGTTCATTGCGTTGTTTTCAAAGCCACTGACAAGTTGGCTCAACCAGTTCTGGCACTTTTAAGGCCTGTTATTTTATTCGCTAGATGAAGAAATCCCCCCCCAGTGAACAACCACTCATTGATTTCTCAATAAGTCAACGAACCAGTGGACCGTGACTAAATGATGGAGAAATTCAAGGGGAAAACATTTAGGGATTTCCGTACCAGCCCATATCCCCGTCATACCAGGTTGGCTCAAACCATAACTGCTTGATGAGGTCTTAATACCATCTGCCTTCAGTGTTAGTCATGTCTCATCGCATCTTTCACATTGCTTAAACATGCTCTGTTTCAGCAGCCTGCCTGTTGCCACAAAGGGAACAAACAGCCCATTGTGGGTTTATCCATAGTTTTTATTCCGGTTCACAATCATGCAGGCCCGTTGCTGTTGGCTATGGATTTGGGAGGGCTTTAACGTTTTAATGGGAGTGCTGCTGCCTAGTAAAAAAATATGTTTTGTAATCATGGAGTAATGTGAATCCGGGAACACCAGCCCCTGCCAAGGTTTCCATTCAGCCTCAGAATAACAGAGCGCCCCACCAGACTAAATAGCTCACAAGAGGAGACATGATTATCAGGTGATTACACAGCCATGGACCCTGTGGCAAATATTTTTCTGTTCTTACTTAGCAAGCAATGGTTCTCCACAGGCCTGTCTGTACATGTTCAGCATTTTATCAGTATGGGGTACGCAACTTTAGCTGAACATAATTCACTGTATCACAATTCCAGTGGGTCAGAAGTTTACATACACTAAGTTGATTGCCTTTAAACAGCTTGGAAAATTCCAGAAAATTATTTAATGTCTTTAGAAGCTTCTGATAGGCTATTTAACATTATTTGAGTCATTTGGAGGTGTACCTGTGGATGTATTTCAAGGCCTACCTTCAAACTTAGTGCCTCTTTGCTTGACATCATGGGAAAATCAAAAGAAATCAGCCAAGACCTCAGAAAAAAAATTGTAGACCTCCACAAGTGTGGTTCATCCTTGGGAGCAATTTCCAAACACCTGAAGGTACCACTTTCATCTGTACAAACAATAGTACGCAACTATAAACACCATGGGACCACGCAGCTGTCATACCGCTCAGGAAGGAGACATGTTCTGTCTCCTAGAGATGAATGTACTTTGGTGCGAAAGTGCAAATCAATCCCAGAACAGCAGCAAAGGACCTTGTGAAGATCCTGGAGGAAACAGGTACAAAAGTATCTATATCCACAGTAAAACGAGTCCTGTATCGACATAACCTGAAAGGCCGCTCAGCAAGGAAGAAGCCACTGCTCCAAAACCGCCATAAAAAAGCCAGACTACGCTTTGCAACTGCACATGGGGACAAAGATAGTACTGTTTGGAGAAATGTCCTCTGGTCTGATGAAACAAAATTAGAACTGTTTGGCCATAATGACCAGTGTTATGTTTGGAGGAAAAAGGGGGAGGCTTGCAAGCCGAAGAACGCAATCCCAACCGTGAAGCACGGGGGTGGCAGCATCATGTTGTGGAGGGGCTTTGCTGCAGGAGGGACTGCACTTCACAAAATAGATAGCATCATGAGGAATGAAAATGATGTGGATATATTGAAGCAACATCTCAAGACATCAGTCAGGAAGTTAAAGCTTGATCGCAAACTGAAAAAGCGTGTGCGAGCAAGGAGGCCTAGAAACCTGACTCAGTTACACCAGCTCTGTTAGGAGGAATGGGCCAAAATTCATCCAACTTATTGTGGGAAGCTTGAGGAAGGCTACCCAAAACATTTGACGCAAGTTAAACAATTTAAAGGCAATGCTACCAAATACTAATTGAGTGCATATAAACTTCTGACCCACTGGGAATGTGATGAAAGACATAAAAGCTGAAATAAATCATTCTCTCTACTATTATTCTGACATTTCACATTCGTAAAATAAAGTGGTGATCCTAACTGACCTAAAACAAGGAATTTTTACTCTGATTAATTGTCAGGAATTGTGAAACTGAATTTAAATGTATTTGGCTAAGGTGTATGTAAACTTCTGACTTCAACTGTAGATTCTTGTAGAATTTAATATGCTGAATTTAAAGACAAAGAAACACTTTGAAAAGAGGACTCTCTTAGTTTGAGGACTCTTGTAGAGTGTAGAAGGAGAGATTTGTCATCGCTTCGCCTTTTTTAGTCTTTGGTCACATTGTTGCCCAACGGGCACAGATGTCAATTCAACGTCTATTCCACATTGGTTCAACACAATTTCATTAAAACAACATTGATTCAACCAGTGGGTGCTTGTTCACTGAACTGCTGAAGAGAACCAAGGCTTCTGCAAGGAGGAGTGTCCCGCGTCTCAAGAAGGGATCAAATACCGAGTGGGACACAGCAGTTTAACCCAATGGTATTGGTGCTGCAACGAGGGCAATCCAAACAATGTAAATAACTGGATTAGGATTGTGTTTTGGCACATAATGTCGGTTAATGAGCCTAATCTGAAGGTTAGACTTAATGTTTGTGACCTACATCCTTTCATGCTGTCGTTGAATGACCTAGGCAAAATACTCTTGGCAATTATATTACAACTTTCTCTGTTTAGGACTAGATTGGTTGAAAACAACTCAACTTTAGGGTTGAATCCTAGGCTATATCAATCTCAAAATCAGGATCGGAGCATGGTACTATACCTTATTTGGTCGTTACATAAATCCTGAAACAAAGGAGAATTTGTTCAGTGCAGAAGTCAGCAGCAGGGTGGGTGGATAGCTAGATGCTTGCCCTTGGTGATGATACCTTCCTTCCTGTGGAAAGGGATCCTGTTATTAGTTAATTAGCCCACTAGATCTCTAATCTCTACAGTCCAGCAGTCGGCCAGGCAGCTGGCTGTGCTAAACTCACCTCGACAGTGCTATTCATAGCAGGCCAGCACTTCTATGTTTTCCTACAGCCATTGCCAGGTAGTGTGAGCGTTTTGCGTAGCTCTCGGTAATGAGATTTATCCATTACAGACAGCCATAATCTCATGGCTACTCAAACATCCTGCCCACCAACTCTTTGCTCCATAGCCATAATGTTTACCGTGTATAGCAACTGTTTACATGCCACATCTAATGCTCGAAAAACATTTTCACCTTTCATTTACATGACTACCACAACCAGTCATAAATGCTTTATTATACCTTTTAAAAAACTGAAAATGCTTTTATAAAATGTCTCCCTCCTAGTAGTTAAGTACCAGCAGTATAATCTGGTCCCAGAAATGCAATACACACCCACTAACCCCTATTCATTGTGTTCCTGCCCTATCATTGCAGAGAACAGGCAACGTGCGGTCCACCTTCTTCAAGGACTGCCTGTACGAGGTGTTTGACGATCTGGAGTGTAAGATGGAGAATGCAGGGAAGCACCTTCTCCGCTCCGTACTGCAGCTGATGGAGAGTGGAGCGCTGGTCCTCACCACCAACTTTGACAACCTGCTGGAAATTTATGCAGCCCACCAGGGATCGAAGCTGGAGTCTCTGGACCTCACAGATGAGAAGAAGGTAACAACATATCCCTTTTCCCCTTTGGAAAGATATCTGTAGTCATGGCCTTGTGTGCTCTTTAGGACCAAATTCTAAATTGTGTGCATAACTGACTTTCATTGAAATAACACATCATGGATTGATGCCAATTGGGAATTTGCGTGAACATTTTTGTTACAGTATGTCATGTGTGCAGATCTCTGTTTCTAAAGCTACACTAGCACACCACTTCGCTATGATGTAATTGGGATTGTTATCATTTAAAGAAAATCCCTAACTGAAAAAGTTACATTTTTGGACAATTAAAATCACAGTGGAGCTATTACAAAACTACAACTAACAGGTTCCGATCCTCATAAGGGGAAAAATGAAACATTTAACAAATACCTAACACAACATTGCTGTAACGTTAGTAGGAGGAGATATGCATCTTTCAAATTATTTGCCAATGGAACTGCATTGTCCCCTAGCGAGCATACGCTCAAACATACAGCTGAAGTCGGAAGTTTACATACACCATAGCCAAATACATTTAAACTCAGTTTTTCACAATTCCTGACATTTAATCTGTGTAAAAATTCCCTGTTTTGAGTCAGTTAGGATCACTACTTTATTTTAAGAATGTGAAATGTCAGAATAATAGAGAGAATTAATTATTTCAGCTTTTATTTCTTTCATCACATTCCCAGTGGGTCAGAAGTTTACATGCACTCAATTAGTATTTGGTAGCATTGCCTTTAAATTATTTAACTTGGGTCAAATGTTTTTGGTAGCCTGCCTCAAGCTTCCCACTAAGTTGGATGAATTTTGTCCCATTCCTCCTAACAGAGCTGGTGTAACTGAGTCAGGTTTCTAGGCCTCTTTGCTCGCACACACTTTTTCAGTTCTGCCCACAAATGTTCTATAGGATTGAGGTCAGAGCTTTGTGATGGCCACTCCAATACCTTGACTTTGTTGTCCTTAAGCCATTTTGCCACAACTTTGGAAGTATGCTTGGTGTTATTGTCCATTTGAAAGACCCATTTGCGACCAAGCTTTAACTTCCTGACTGATGTCTTGAGATGTTGCTTCAATATATCCACAATTTTCCTCCTCATGATGCCATCTATTTTGTGAAGTGCACCAGTCCCTCCTGCAGCAAAGCCCCTCCACAACATGATGCTGCCACCCCCGTGCTTCACGGTTGGGATTGCGTTCTTCGGCTTGCAAGCCTCCCCCTTTTTCCTCCAAACATAACGATGGTCATTATGGCCAAACAGTTCTAATTTTGTTTCATCAGACCAGAGGACATTTCTCCAAACAGTACGATCTTTGTCCATGTGCAGTTGCAAAGCGTAGTCTGGCTTTTTTATGGCGGTTTTGGAGCAGTGGCTTCTTCCTTGCTGAGCGGTCTTTCAGGTTATGTCGATATAGTACTCGTTTTACTGTGGATATAGATACTTTGGTACTGGTTTCCTCCAGCATCTTCACAAGGTCTTTTGTTGTTGTTCTGGGATTGATTTTCACTTTTCGCACCTAAGTACGCTCATCTCTAGGAGACAGAACGCGTCTCCTTCCTGAGCGGTATGACAGCTGCGTAGTCCCATGGTGTTTATACTTGCGTACTATTGTTTGTACAGATGAACGTGGTACCTTCATGCGTTTGGAAATTGCTCCCAAGGATGAACCAGACTTGTGGAGGTCTACAATTTTTGGCTGATTTCTTTTGATTTTTCTCATGATGTCAAGCAAAGAGGAACTGAGTTTGAAGGTAGGCCTTGAAATACATCCACAGGTACACCTCCAATTGGCTCAAATTATGTCAAGTAGTCTATCAGAAGCTTCTAAAGCCATGACATAATTTTCTGGAATTTTCCAATCTTTTTAAAGGCACAGTCAACTTAGTGTATGTAAACTTCTGACCCACTGGAATTGTGATACAGTGAAATAATCTGTCAACAATTGTTGGAAAATTTACTTGTCATGCACAAGGTAGATGTCCTAACCGACTTGCCAAAACTATAGTTTGCTAACAAGAAATTTGTGGAGGGGTTGAAAAATTAGTTTTAATGACTCCAACCTAAGTGTATGTAAACTTCCGACTTCAACTGTATCTACATCACCTAATTTAATGATTTTTTCGTAACGTTTAAATTATAAAACAATTGCCATTTAAATGTTAAGAAATTTTTTACATTTGTCATATCTATAGAATTGGGCATGTGGTGTGGACACTGGAACATAGGTTTTGGTCCCCTTTGACCTTAAGATGGCATCAGAGCTGGGTTTTTTTTCACCTTTATTTAACCAGGTAGGCTAGTTGAGAACAAGTTCTCATTTACAACTGCGACCTGGCCAAGATAAAGCAAAGCAGTGTGACACAAACAACAACACAGTTGCACATGGAATAAACAAACAGTCAATAATACAATATAAAAAGTCTATATACAGTGTGTGCAAATGAGGTAAGGCAATGATTAGGCCATAGTGGCAAAATAGCAATTAAACACTGGAGTGATAGATGTGCAGAAGATGAGTGTGCAAGTAGATTGACTCAAATGATTAGGGACCCCTGTTCGGGGAAGTTGTCTATGAAAGACTGAGGTCATGACAGTTTAACTATACTACAATGTTTATGCTCACAACACAGGGAATGCTCTTACACATAAAACATGTTGAAGGCGTATTAAAGGCAAATTCAAGGGAAGGTATTTGATTCAAAGCCCAACATGTCTTCTAATATTGTTGCCCTTCTAATATGGTGTCCTTACGCCAGAGAAAATGGTCAACGTATTGACCTGTGAAAGTACAGTATTTTGTCTCTGACAGAAGTAGTACTCTACTATTATGTCGTTAGTATATATTGAGGTCAAATTTTCAAACGTCCTCCAACCGTTGTCAATATTTATGGATTAATCAATATGTCAGAAATGGGAACTAACATGACAAATATATTTTTCCTTTAAGCAGAACTTATAAAGACTATTCCTACTCTCTCCTTAGCAGGGACCTAACATTGATTGTTATTTATGTAGGAGCATTAAAATAATTGACATGAGTCTATGTATTTATGAGAAACCTGTGATAATGCCCTTCAGGTGTGGTATTTATGCTCTGTCTCCATCAGAACAAATATCCCGTCTGACATTAGTTTTGTTACTCTCTACCCAGTGAGAACAGGTATTGGTGCGATAGACTGTGAAATGTGTGTATGTGCAGGTCCTGGAGTGGGCTCAGGGGAAAAGAAGTCTGAGCGTTTTGCACATTCACGGTGTTTACACGAATCCCAGTGGCATTGTACTGCACCCTGCTGGCTACCAGAATGTACTGAGGAACACTGAGGTCATGGTGAGCATTGAGACAGGCAGCCTTTAAATGATACCCTGGAAATGTTTTAGCTCTTAGCAGTTGCTAATGTTTAAAAAGAATAATTTTTCAACCAATTTAAGACCCATCTCATTGTGTTAAAGTAAATTCTGTCAGTGTCTTAATGAAAACTGAATTATCTTGGTTCAACAGAGGGAGATCCAGAAACTGTATGAGACCAAGTCGTTTGTGTTCCTGGGCTGCGGGCGGACGGTGGACGACACCACTTTCCAGGCTCTGTTCCTGGAGGCGGTCAAACACAAGTCGGACCTGGAGCACTTCATGCTGGTGCGGCGCGAGGACGTTGGAGAGTTCAAGAAGCTGCGGGACAACATGCTGGACAAGGGCATCAAGGTCATCTCCTACGGCAATGAGTATTCTGACCTGCCCGAGTATTTTGAGCGGCTGGCCAACGAGATCTGCAACCGCGACACCGTCACTAACGGCTGGGGTAAGGAAGTCCCTCTGGTACAATTTATAGGAAGGGGAGAGCCTTTTCACATACAACTTACCAGTTTCAGTGAAATTACTCAAACTCTCTCACTGTATGTTTAGTAATCATACAGTATCCACTTCCTACAATAGATCACTTATTTGGTGATATGTTACTGTAGGTCATAAAACAATTATCTATTTAGGGCTTGGATCTCTTACGGTGATGCTACTGAGGAATTATATTTTAGTGAGCCAAGCTGCACATTTTCCTGTGTTTAAACATGAATAGCTCCTTTGTTTGCCCTCACTATTTATTGTTAATCTGTTGATTTCATTGTGATTTTCATAGGATCTCCCTCCCAAGAACAGGAAACCCAGAATGGCTTTCATTCACAGAAGTGCCTCCTTCAAGGTTAGGATTGTGTACAGGCTTACCTAATGCATGGCAGTCCATGGTAATATACAGCTGTTGGTTCTCCTTGGTCTTTTACCTGTTCACCTTCTTTCTGCCCAGACTATTCTTCTTGACAGGCACAAAACAGGTGGGAGTATCAGTCCTTTTCATCCACCGTTCCTTCATAGAGTTCAGTCTACTACTCAGGTCTGGTTTCATTGGATCTACTACAACTCCTCCATTGCAAATATGGGCCAGAAGAGACCATGTTACTGCTCTCTAGTCACCCGCTTATTGTTTTTATTTTCTTCTGTACTAGATTGTCATGACAAAGGGAAAGATCCAGCCAAGGAGCTAACAGGAAAGTAAACTGAAAGCAGCTGTCCAACCTGGCAACTTAATGTAAATGTGGGCCTAACGGATATAGATGTGTGAAGTAGGGATGACATAAGGACTGGTTTCTCGCACATAATTTGGAAATGAATCCTGTCCTGAATGGATGGCTGGAGAGTCAGTCCAGTGGACCTAGATGTGATAGTTTCTGAAGAGAAGCAGGCGTGGGGAAAATGTAGCCAATATATAGCGTAAGGGCTGTTCTGATGCAGCGCCAAGATACAGCCTTTTGCCATATACCACAAACCCCTGAGGTGCCTGCCTTATTGCTGTTAGAAGCTACTTACCAACATAATTAGACCAGTAAAAATAAGTATACGGTCTGATATGCCAATCAGCATTCAATCCACCCAGTTTCTTTTTATGCCTTTTGTATTTTTAATACTGCATGTTTTGTGAAATGTAGGTATTTAAGTGCTATTTAAAAAAAAATATATATAAACACTTTGGTATCATACACCTGACTCTTCCTTTTCCATTGTGATCCAGACCACACTATCAGCATTTGTTCCAAGGTTGGCATTGTAAAACATATAAAAGGAAGTAAGTTGTTCCATGCCATCATAGCAGCTTTATTTAGAAATGTTTACATTCTCAAATGACAAATCTATATAACTCTTGATTCTCATTGCACTACTGCAAATGAAAAGGGACTGGACAAATGTAAGACTTGTATTTGTTTTCAAAATGACAAAGGGGAAGAAATTGAAAGAAAATCTAAAGTCGAGGCCTCCTAGTGCCCCAGTTGTAGACCCGTGAAGCCTCTGGAGGACAACCCCAAAAAAATGTCATAGTAATTTTTTCAACTCCACCAAACTGAAGGATCATTCAAGTCTCCAATTGCAGAGGAAGAAGGGGGCATCGGGATGGGGGTTATAGCAGTCCATCCAGAGAGCGAGAAACAGAAGGTAGTTACTGGGTTTGTTGTTGTTCAGATCTCAGCAGACAGACGGTCACCCGTGTAGTGGTGATGCTTCAGGGAAACTGGAGGGATAGGATAGGCACTATGGTCACTAAGCTTTCCTCGGGAACGGGGCGGCTGCTGAAACGTGTCACATCCAGCAAGCCTTCATAACTGACATGTTTGAAGTGAAGGGGGAAAACAGACACCAAATGCCAGGAAGTGAATTTGACAATCTGAGTAACCTGTGAGTGAGGACAAATAAATATTCTCTATTTGATCGGATAAAAAGTCAGGAAATGTGTCTCTTGAACTTCACTGCGTCACTTTAAAGTAAAATTGAGGTACTTTTGAATTTGGCCCAACTGTTTACAGATAATGCAAGAGACTCTTCTTGCTTAAGTCAACACCCACCACTTTCCCAGATGGAGTTGGGAGGAAGCTTGTGTGTTTTGCGTTTGGTGCTATGTGGAGGGTTAGGATGTGAGCCACAGGACAGGGTTAGCAGGACCGGACATCTCGAAGCGCTGTGTTTAGTTGGCTTTGTCACGATAGTGGTGAACACAGATGCAGGCAGCAGCCACTCAGGCCTTCATGAGGGCGCCCACAACAGCACGGGCGTTGAGGCTCCGCAGGTCATTGTAGGTCTGCCCTGTGCCCACAAACACAATGGGCTGGCCTGTGATGTAGGTCATTGAGATGGCAGCGCCAACCTGAGGGGAGGAGTGACATCAGCTTTGGAACCAAAAACCATGCAGACTTCTGTTCTGACAATCCGATAAGGATGTCAAACAGCATTTAAAAAGCTTAGACTTCCTATCAATAAAAAACATTGTTTACAGGGACTTCTGTTAACCCATAATAATCTAAGCCGGGGGGGAGCGGGGTTCTACTAAACTATATGGAATTATTTTCTTATGGTTATACCAAGGATAATTTAGCCAATTGATATAGAGTAAAAAAATATATTAGATTTTTGGCTTTACTATTAACACATTGAATAAGATTCACTACATGGAAAAAGTCACCCCAAAATATAAAAAGTAAGTTTGTTATGAAGTGTCTGTATTCAAATGACATACGAACCTTGTCATCAATGGTGTCAAACTTGGTGAGAACGATCCCGTCGATGAGACGAGGCTTATCAGACATGGAGTGATCAGCCAGCGCCTGGTTAAATTTCACCTGCAAGTATAGTATCGCAACATAAGACAGCTATGCAAATCAACAAAAACAGTTACAGTGTATATATATATATTTTATTTTTAAAGGCGGCAGGTAGCCTAGCAGTCAAGCGGACTGGGCCAGTTACCCGAAAGATCGCTGGTTCGAATCACCGAGCAGACTAGGTGAAAAAGCTGCCGCTGTGCCCTTGAGCAAGGCACTTCTCCGGTAAGTTGCACTGGATAAGAGTGTCTGCTAAATGACTTAAATGTAAAATGTGCCCTCTGCACAAAAAATTTAAATACCATTTGGAAAGTATTCAGACCCCCTGACTTTTTCCATATTTTGTTAAGTTACAGCCTTACTCAGATTAAATTGTTTTTTCTCCCTCCCTAATGTACACACAATAACCCATATTGACAAAGCGAACAGGTTTAGAAATGTTGGCAAAAAAAAAAAGTATCACAAGTATTTAGACCCTTTACTTTGTCGAAGCACCTTTGGCAGCGATTACAGCCTTGAATATGACGCTACAAGCTTGGCACACCTGTATTTGGGAAGTTTCTCCCATTCTCTGCAGATCCTTTCAAGCTGTTAAGTTGGATGGGGAGCGTCGCTGCACAGCTATTTTCAGGTCTTTCCAGAGAGTCCGGGCTCTGGCTAGGCCACTCAAGGACATTCAAGACCTGTCCTGAAGCCACTCCTGCGTTGTCTTATGTGTGCTTAAGGTCGTTGTCCTGTTGGAAGGTGAACCTTCACCCCAGTCTGAGGTTCTCCCATCTCCACAGAGGAACTCTGGAGCTCTGTCAGAGTGACCATCGGGTTCTTGGTCATCTCCCTGACCAAAGCTCTTCTCCCCCAATTGCTAAGTTTGGCCGGGCGGTCAACTCTAGGAAGAGTCTTGGTGGTTCCAAACTCCTTCCATTTAAGAATGATGGTGACCGCCACCAGAGTCTCTGGGTTCGCGCCCAGGCTCTGTCGCAGCCGGCCACGACCGGGAGGTCCGTGGGGCGACGCACAATTGGCATAGCGTCGTCCGGGTTAGGGAGGGTTTGGCCGGTAGGGATATCCTTGTCTCATCGCGCTCCAGCGACTCCTGTGGCGGGCCGGGCGCAGTGCGCGCTAACCAAGGGGGCCAGGTACACGGTGTTTCCTCCGACACATTGGTGCGGCTGGCTTCCGGGTTGGAGGCGCGCTGTGTTAAGAAGCAGTGCGGCTTGGTTGGGTGGTGCTTCGGAGGACGCATGGCTTTCGACCTTCGTCTCTCCCGAGCCCGTACGGGAGTTGTAGCGATGAGACAAGATAGTAATTACTAGCGATTGGATACCATGAAAATTGGGGAGAAAATGGGATAAAATTTAAAGAAAAAAAGAATGATGGTGACCACTGTGTATTTGGGGACCTTCAATGCTGCAGAAATATTTTGGTACCCTTCCCCAGATCTGTGCCTCGATACAATCCTGTCTCAGAGCTCTACGGACAATTCCTTCGACCTCATGGCTCGGTTTCAAATCCTGTCACATACACATGGTTAGCAGATGTTAATGTGAGTGTAGCGAAATGCTTGTGCTTCTGGTTCCGACAGTGCAGTAATATCTAACTACTAATCTAACACTAGACCCAACAACTACCTAATACACACAAATCTAAAAATGGGGAGAATGAGAGACTGAAAAACAGATTCTCGGGCCCAGCTTTGATGCACCTGTACTGACCTCGCTTTCTGGATGGTAGCGGTGTGAACAGGCAGTGGCTCGGGTGGTTGTTGTCTTTCATGATCTTTTTTGCCTTCCTGTGTCATAGAGGGCAGGTAGTTTGCGTCCGGTGATGCGCTGTGCAGACCGCACCATCCTCTGGAGAGCCATACAGTTGAGGGCGAAGCAGTTGCCGCATCAGGCTGTGATACAGCCCGACAGGATGCTCTCGATTGTGGATCTGTAAAAGTTAGTCAGGGTTTTGGGTGACAAGCCAAATTTTTTAAGCCTCCTGAGGTTGAACCACACTGTCTGTGTGGGTGGACCATTTCAGTTTGTCGTTGATGTGTACGCCAAGGAACTTAACTTCCCACCTTCTCCACTACTTTCCCGTCGATGTGGATAGGGCGGTGCTCCCTCTGCTGTTTCCTGATGTCCACAATCATCTCCTTTGTTTTGTTGACGTTGAATGAGAGGTTGTTTCCCTGACACCACACTCCGAGTGCCCTCACCTTTTACTGTACCTGTAGGCTGTCTTGTCGTTGTTGGTAATCAAGCCCACTACTGTTGTGTCATCTGCAAACTTGATGATTTAGTTGGAGGCGTGCATGGCCACACAGTCGTGGGTGAACAGGGAGGACAGGAGGGGGCTGAGCACGCACCTTTGTGGTGCCCCAGTGTTGAGGGTCAGCGAGATGGAGATGTTTCCAATCTTCACCACCTGGGGGCGGCCCGTCAAAGTCCAGGACCCAATTGCACAGGGCGGGGTTGAGACCCAGAGTTAAATGCTGAGTTGTATTCAATGAACAGCATTCTTACATACAGTTAAAGTCGGAAGTTTGCATATACTTAGGTTGGAGTCAGTAAAACTTTTTCAACTACTCCACAAATTTCTTGTTAACAAACTATAGTTTTGGCAAGTCGGTTAGGACATCAACTTTGTGCATGACAAGTCATTTTTTCAACAATGGTTTACAGACAGATATCACTTATAATTCACTGTATCACAATTCCAGTGGGTCAAAAGTTTACATACACTAAGTTGACTGTGCCTTTAAACAGCTTGGAAAATTCCAGAAAATGTCATGGCTTTAGAAGCTTCTGATTGGTCTCAAATGATGTCAATTAACCTCACAGCCGTCAGAACGCGTCTCCTTCCTGAGTGGTATGTCTACTTGAGATGAACATACTTTGGTGCGAAGAAATGCAAATCAATCCCAGAACAACAGGAAAGGACCTTGTGAAGATGCTGGAGGAAACGGGTACAAAAGTATCTATATCCACAGTAAAACTAGCCCTATATCGACAACCTGAAAGGCCGCTCAGCAAGGAATAAAATAGAAATAGCCAGACTACGCTTTGCAACTGCACATGGGGACAAAGATCGTACGTGTCCTCTGGTCTGATGAAACAAAAATAGAACTGTTTGGCCATAATGACCATCGTTATGTTTGGAGGAAAAAGGGGGAGGCTTGCAAGCCGAAGAGCACCATCCCAACCGTGAAGCACGGGGGTGGCAGCATCATGATGTGGGGGTGCTTTGCTGCAGGAGGGATTGGTGCACTTCATAAAATAGATTGCATCATGAGGAAGGAAAAGTATGGGGATATATTGAAGCAACATCTCAAGACATCAGTCAGGAAGTTAAAGCTTGGTCGCAAATGGGTCTTTCAAATGGACAATGACACCAAGCATACTTGCAAAATGGCTTAAGGACAAACAAGTCAAGGTATTGGAGTGGTCATCACAAAGCCCTGACCTCAAGCTCATAGAAAATGTGTGGGCAGAACTGAAAAAGTGTGTGAGCAAGGAGGCCTACAAACCTGACTCAGTTACACCAGCTCTGTCAGGAGGAATGGGCCAAAATTCACCCAAATTATTGTGGGAAGCTTGTGGAAGGCTCCCCAAAATGTTTGACCCAAGTGAAACAATTTAAAGGCAATGCTACCAAATACTAATTGAGTGTATGTAAACTTCTGACCCACTGGGAATGTGATGAAAGAAATAAAAGCTGAAAGAAATCACTATTATTCTGACATTTCACATTCTTAAAATGAAGTGGTGATCCTAACTGACCTATGACAGGGAATTCTTACTAGGATAACATTTTCAGGAATTGTGAAAAACTGAGTTTAAATGTACTTGGCTAAGGTGTTTGTAAACTTCCGACTTCAACTGTAGGTATTCCTCTTGTCCAGATGGGATTGTGCAGTGTGATGGCATCATCTGTGGTCCTGTTAGGGCGGTATGCAAACTGAAGTGGGTCTAGGGTGGCCGGTAAGGTGGAGGTGATATGATCCTTGACTAGTCTCTCAAAGCACTTCATGATGACAGAAGTGAATGTTATGGGGCGGTAGTCATTTGGTTCAGTTATCTTTGCCTTCTTGGGTACAGCAACAACGGTGGCCTTATAAATTCACTCACCGAGTCAGCGTATAGGTCGATGTTATTCTCTGAGGCTGACTGGAACATATTCCAGTCCTCGTGATCAAAACAATCTTGAAGTGTGGATTCTGATTGGTCAGACCAGCGTTGAATGGTTCTAGTCACTGGTATATCCTGTTTGAGTTTCTGCCTATAAGACGGTAGGAGCAAGATGGCGTCGTGGTCGGATTTTCCAAAGGGAGGGCGGGGGAGGGCTTTGTATGCATTGCGGAAGGTAGAGTAGCAGTGGTCGAGTGTATTACCCCATCGTGTAGTGCAATCACTATGCTAATAGACTTTAAGTAGCCCTGTTCTCAAATTTGCTTTGTTAAAATCCCCACCTACAATAAATGCAGCCACAGGATATATGGTTTCCAGTTTACGTGAAGTTCCTTGAGGGCCTGCTTAAGGGGGAATGTACACAGCTGTGACTATAACTGACGAGAATTCTCGTCAGTTATAGATTGTGAGGAATTCTAGGTCGGGGGAGCAGAAGGACTTGAGTTCCTGTATGTTGTTATGATGATTACACCATGAGTCGTTAAATCATGAAGAATACAACCCCCGCCCTTCCTCTTCCCAGAGAGGTGTTTATCTCTGTTGGCGCGATGCATGGAGAAGCCCGGTGGCTGAACAGATTCCAACAACATATCCCGAGAGAGCCATGTTTCTGTGAAACAGAGAATGTTACAACCTCTGTCTCTCTGGAAGGCAACCCTGGCTCGAATTTCGTCTACCTTGTTGTCAAGAGACTGGACATTGGCGAGTAGTATACTCGGGAGCGGTGGGCGATGTGCACGTCTACGGAGCCGGCTTCTGGGATTAGATCCATTGTCCTGGGTGGTGGTCCAAACAGAGGTTCCACTTCGGGAAAGTCGTATTCCTGGTCGTAATGTTGGTAAGTTGACGTCGCTCTTATATCCAATAGTTCTTCCCGGCTGTATGTAATAAGACTTAAGATTTCCTGGGGTAATAATTTAAGAAATAATACATAAAAAAACAAAATTCTGCATAGTTTCCTAAGAACTCGAAGTGAGGCGGCCATCTCTGTCGGCGCCATCTTGAGAATTTTGCACTGTCAACTGTGGGACCTTATATAGACAGGTATATGCCTTGTCCAATCAATTGAATTTACCACAGGTGGACTCCAAGTTGTAAAAACACCTCAAGGATGATCAATGGAAACAGGATGCACCTGAGCTCAATTTTGAGTCTCATAACATAGGGTCTGAATACTTATGTAAATAAGGTCTGTTTTTTTACTTGTAATAAATTCACTAACATTTCTAAAAACCTGCTTTATGGAAAAAGGGAAGGGGTCTGAATACACTGTATAATCTGATAGCGCAGCCCATTTCAAATTTCTAGGGTTGTAGTAAATACAGCTAAAGCTCAGGGATTTTTTCTACCATTGTAATCTTTGGACGGGCTGCCTAAGTGTTTTTATCGGGTCACTTAACTCCAAACCGTGTAAAAAAAAAAAAAATAGATTTTGGATGCATAAACGCTTTCAGTGTAAACTTAAATGACAAAACAGAAAGTATGTAGAAAAGATAATGGACCTATTTTTTTTTTAATAATATAATCTTTGAGAGGTAACAATAATCAAAATAAAAGCTAGACATTCAGGGAGAATTGACAACTCCAAAAACAATGAATTTAGAATTATTACATTTTTGTTATTGTTTTAGCAAAATAACACAGAATTAGCCATGGCAAAATGCATAGAATTTCAAGAAACTAGCTTTAAAAGAGCAAAGTTCTCAGCTGAATGGAGAAATTTGTAGAATTGCAGGAAATTGGCGTAGAAACTTAAAAATATCTCTACACCGCCAAGATGGCAGCCCCATTTTCAACCAGAAAAAACCCTGAAGCTATAGCATAATTCAAAATAAACTCAAGTCTCTAAAACGCATCTAGAATTCTTTGACAGTTGGTCTGTTTTTTTACCTTCTAGGGATCAGAGTTTCAGAGGCATATTAAACAGTAGGATGTTATGACAGGTCACAAACCTTTTGAGTCAAGATCACTTTCTGAATCAAAATGCATGCCGAGATCTAACGCTCTGATTTTTTTATTAACATGACTTTAAAAAAATGTAAGCCTACGCAACATTAACCAATTAAAAACAGTACTGTAGCAATGAGGTTTGTGCAGTAAGCTATAGGCCCAAAACATTATCACCGCATACTGGCTTTGCTTGAATTTACCTGCCAATTCATTGTTGTTTGGGCCATTTTTTAAAATTATATTTCAAAATTTGAGGTAGGCTATATGATCACACCGGTAATAGATCCATTGTTGTATTACTTGTGAGGCAAAGCTGAGTGAGCATACATTTAAATAATTTGCTTTTTATTTTACTGGGCTGATGGTGCCTGCATCTGATGGTCAGTCTCAACAGAGGGAGAGAGCAGCAGACTGAGGGTCCTTCTCTCAATATCCCTCCACTCTCCCTTTCCTCCACTGACCAAAAAAGGACACGTCTTCCAGCTGATGGCGAAACTCGAGTCGCACCACATTATTTCTGCCTCATGCACAAATTCATGTTGTTACTCCTATGAACAGAGAAAGTGAAATATTCCTTGATAGGAAAAAAGACCCAAACCGCTAATAATAACAACGCAAGCCTATAGATACACTTTCATTACTTGTAGCGCTAAGTGGAAAGAGGAAGAACGCACATTTTATGGCTTATAAAAGTGTTGACAGTGCTGAGTAAGAACTTAAACGAACTCACTCATAAAAACAGCAGCTCTTTGCTGTATTTGTTGAGTCTCTCTGGTCCTGGTTTTAAATGTTTTGAAATCTCACAGTATAAATTTTGCCGTAGCTTTCTTTTATGCCTGCTACGTTACTGCAGACTCGGTTATCTGAGCAATCTGATTAGCCAGCGGTAGCATAGTGCACCTACCACCAACAGCCCGAGACTAATAAAAAAATAGGAACACAAGGCTTTATCGTTGGGTTTTTTACAGAAATGTTTGGCAATCGACTAGAAATGCCTTGAAGATCGACCGGTTGGTGACCACTGTTGTATAAGGACTCACCAGCTGGTCCACAGCCTCGTTGCCCACTAGAGCTTCCCCCACGAACAGCACCAGGTCAGGCATGTTGACAGCTATCAGCTTGGCCAGAGCCGTCATCAGGGGGGTGTTGTCCTGCATCCGCCCTGCAGTGTCCACCAGCACCACATCGAAGGCCTGGTTACGGGCTGGACAGAGAGACAACGAAGGATTTCTTCACTTGCTTGAATGGACGTCTGACTTGGTCCATATACTCAGTTAATATGCGAGACAATAAGAAGCAGTTGTGAACCCCTCCTACATATCATCATACATTTATTTGAGGACAGACAGAGCTATGGCACACTATGAGGCTAGGATGACCTAGTCTATGAATGGCAAGCTGGGGAATGGTATGGTTACCATAGGCGATAGCCTCCATGGCGATGCCAGCGGCGTCCTTCCCGTAGCCCTTCTCATAAAGCTGCACTATTGGCCGTCCCCCGTGGTCCTGAGGGGGGTGCAGGGAGTTAAGGCGGCGCTGGTGGGTACGCAGCTGCTCCACGGCCCCCGCACGGAACGTGTCACAGGCTGCTATCAGCACGGTGAAACCGTTCTCGATTAGCCAGAAGGAGATCTGCACACAGACAGAGGATGTAGGGTTTCAGCAAATAAAAAAATAATTTCCTGTTTTTTCTGTGGTCTGAATCGGGGCTTCCCAGGTATTCGGTGGCCTATGTATCTAGACAGCCTGGAAAGGTCCAACCAGGACCTGGTTTGGTTAAATGGATACAACCCAGGTTTGAAATCCCCAGCAATACCAATGTTTTCAATATGACGGATTAACAGAAGGGAAAAAAAGAAAAATACTGACACCATGGTGGATCTCACCTTGGCCAGGTTGGTGGACTTTCCGACCCCGTTGACCCCACAGAAGGTGATGACAAAGGGCCTGCGCTGGCTACGAGCCTCCAGGACGTCTCTCAGGATGTCCACACGCCGCTTGGGCTGCAGGATCTGGACCAGGGAGTCCTGCAGGGCCCCCTTTACAGTTGAGGCCACAGCTATTACGAGAGGGGGGGCTTTATCAGAGCAAGAGGGGTACTCTGAACTGTTGTGCAGCATCTTCATCTCTTTGGGGGAGTGCAGTCTATCTAGTTCACTTAAATCTCTCCACAGGTGAACTCATTATATTGTGGACTTATTCTACTCAGTAGCTATGTGGAAGACAGTTATACTCACTGGTGAAGGTGCCCATGACTTTGCCCTCCAGTTTCTTGGCTACAGAGTCACAGAGTTGGGAGGCAATTTCGGCTGCTACATTCTTAGCTGAAGAAAAAAAAAAAAAAAGTTCTATGAATACAAGTCGAATGTGAAGCTTTTCCCCTCAGGTGATCTAGGACATGTACAAATCTATGTTGAATAGTTAATTACACTCCCTTACATATTTATTTTGACAGTGAAGCTAAAACTTGTATGTCTCTATACTCCAGCATTTTGGATTTGAGATTAAATGTTTCATATAAGGCGACAGTACAGAATGTCACCTTTTATTTGAGGGGATTTTCATACGTATCTGTTTTACTGTTTAGAAATGAAAGTACTTTATGTATCTAGTCCCCTCCATTTGAAGTGCAAAATGTAAAGTTTTAGCTTCACTGTCCAAATAAATATGAAGGGGAGTGTATGTGTTAAGAAACTGATACTGTAGTGGGGGAACAGAGGAGTCCATACCGATGAGGTGGTCCCTCATCTTGTCCAGAACTGGCTCCATGTCCTCCTGGCTCAGACTCTTAGAACCCACCAGGCCCTTGAGCATCCCAAACATCCCGCCAAAAGCACCCTTTTTGGGGCTGTGGAACATTTTTAAAAGGACACTTAGACAGGAGCAACAGGGCACAACATCACATTCATATCATCTTCCATTCCTCAGCCATGCTTCCTATTATCTGACACATTAAATAATCAAAGGGTCTCACATTTTCTTGCTAGTGTCAGCAACTACCACCCTCTCCACCGCATCTTCCTCCTCCTCTTCCTCATCTCCCTCGCTGGACTCGTAATCCACGGCGAGCAAGTCACCCTTCATCGAGCTCAGCTGCATCCCCTGGACAACAAGACAAGACTTTACTAAGATGTGCAATTCCTATAAACTAAGCACTTCTACAACACATGGGCCTTATTTATCAAGGTACCAACTGAGCATCCCTGAAGGCTATTAGCTCTAGTCTGGTTAAACCAGACAGACCACTGCGCTCACCATTATTTCACTGCACTTTTAAATAATGTGAGCGCAGCATTCAGTCTGGTACAACCAGGCTATATTAGCTCTCCTGCTCTCAAACCCAACAGGCACATACCGGGTCAGCTTGAGCGTCCAAGCCATGGTCCCCAGCAGCATGGGCTCCATTTCCATTGCTCTGGCTGTAGTCCAGTTCCTTGGTGCTGCTGCCACCCAAGGTCCACACCCGCTTCTCTTTCCCCTTGGGTTTCTCCTTTGCAGGCTTGGGGGACTTACTGGAAGGCAAGAGACAATGTGACTTCCAGTACTGAAGCAACTGTCAGCAACATTCAAAATTAGAACTTTAACCACATTGTGTGTCCCCCACCCCCACTCACCTGGGCTTCTCCACAGGTGCCCCCATGCGCTTGCGGATAAACTCCTCTCTCTTCTTCTGAATGATCTCCTCCTTGGTCAAGCCTTGGTTACCGTTCTCTACTGTCTTCTGGGCACTGGTCGGAGCCTTAGCTTTTTCCCCTTTCACAGGCTCAGCAGCAGGAGCTAGGGGGGAAAATATCAGAAACTAACCCCATCCACACAAAACATTATCAATGTCCCCATCACAGGAGGTTGGTGGCACCTTAATTGGGGAGAATGGGCTCGAGCGGAATAGTATCAAATACGTGATTGCTATGTGTTTGATGCCATTCCAGTCGCTCCATTTCAGCCATTACTATGAGCCGTCCTCCCCTCAGCAGCCTTCTCTGGTCCCCATGAAATTAAAACATGAAGGAAAAAATGGGCCCGTTTCAAACAGAAATAGTGTAACCATGACAAAGTGCTTGTATTCCAACACCTTCATAATAATCATGTCAAACCCTTACCCTCTTTTTTGGCATTCTTATTCTTCTTGCCACCCTGTTCCTTGCCCTTATCCCCTCCCTTTGTCTCGATCATGGACTTCACAGTTTTCTGGGATTTCAGGGAAGCATTGAAGCTTCTCATGGAGGTGGGACCTCGAGCTTTGCTGCTCTCCTCCGCCTCACTAGAGCACAACAGGACAGTAACATTTGAGTCAAAGCACTTAGCATTTGACTTGAACTATAATGAAATTATATGTTGTACAAGTAGCCTACAGGTCCTTGTAGACCTGTGAGTTGGCAACTCAACAGCTGGTTGTGTGTGTGAGATTCAGCAAATTAGTTTGAAAGCAGAATCTTCTCTTTATGCACCAGTATCAGCCCTAAGATATGACACTGCTTACCGAAGAAGCATTTTGAAGTCATCCTCAAACGCAAAATGGCTGTTCAACAACGTAAGGGCCCCCTTTTGCTCCAGCACATTCTTATAGCGATCCCTGAAGTGGAGCTGTACGTCATCTATGAACTTGTCAACATACGTCAGCGTCAGGATCTTTTGAAAACCCACCTATACAAAAAAGAGAAACATGGTCAGTTTGGAGTCCATAGACTGCATGAGATAACATGTTGTATGGTATGTTCCTTCAGGAAATAGTAAATGTTATAATACACTGCAGTTCTCTGTGAAACTTACCACAAAAACCAGCTCAAACTCATTATCGAGTTTGTACTTAAGACTCAAGGCATCATGAGTATAGGAATTGTTGCCACTGCGCTCCTGAAACAAAATAAGAGAAGTATTAACATTAGGCTACTCAATACTGTAACACAGATCAGAGGTTTTCACTAAAATGAAAACATTTCTCTTGAACACATGCTCTACACTGAACAAAAATAAACAACATGTAAAGTGTTGGGCCCATGTTTCATGAGCTTAAATAAAAGATCCCAGAAATGTTCCATATGGACAAAAACCTTATTTCTCTAAAATGTTTGGCAAAATGTGTTTACATCCCTGTTAGTGAGCATTTATCCATTGCCAAGATAATTCATCCACCTGACAGGTTTGGCATATCAAGAAGCTGATTAAACAGTTTGATCATTACACAGGTGCACCTTATGCTGGGAACAATCAAAGGCCACTTTAAAAATGTGCAGTTGTGTCACACAAGACAATACCATAGATGTTTCAAATTTTGAGGGAGCATACATACATCCTGCTAACTGCAGGAATGTCCACCAGAGCTGTTGCCAGAGAACTGAATGTTAATTTCTCTACCATAAACCACCTGTCATTTTACAGAATTTGGCAGTACTTCCAACCAGCCTCACAACCGCAGACCACGTGTGGGCGACTGGTTTGCTGATGTCAACGTTGTGAACAAAGTGCTCTATGATGGCGGTGGGGTTATGGTATGGGCAGGCGTAAACTACGAACAACAAACACAATTGCATTTTATCAATGGTAAATTGAATGCACAGAGATACCATGACGAGATCCTGATGTTTTCTGATCCAGACCAAGTACCTTACCCCTTTTTTATGTATCTGTATTCCTAGTCACATGAAATCCATAGATTAGGGCATAATGAATTTATTTTAAATGTACTTATTTCCTTATATGAACTAACTCAGTAAAATCTTGGAAATTGTTGCGTTTATATTTTTGTTACGTATAAATACTTGATATCTAGCTAGCTACGTGGTAATAGTCTTGCATTTCGTGATAATCCCACTAGGCTGTGATATTGTGATGTGGCTGGCAAAATAACAACCTGTTAACCCCAGTTCCCAAATCCCCCATGTCTGTATTACGCAACCATATACTAGCTAGCGCAATCGTAGCATTAGCAAGCTAACAAGTGCGCTAGCTTTACCAATAGATACATCCTATTTAGTTTAGATGAAGAAGAATTTACATGATAAGTGTATCTACGAAAGCTACGTAGCTACATTAGCTAACCAGTTTGTTGATGAAGTGGCGACCCTCTGGCGCATGCTGAAAAACAGACAATACACATGGCTAGGCTGCATAGAAACATGACAGCTGTCACTTGATTTAAGTATTTCTCACCTGAAGGATCACGGAGCGGATCAGCGCGTTGACAGGCCCGGTGAAGGATTCTGTAACACCGGTTCCCTGAAAACACCACAACACTATGCCCCCCTTACTAAAGATGGTGAAGAAATCCAGCATCTTGACACCACGTACACGAGATAATATACCAACGTAAAGAAAACAAACACTAACGTTAAACGGAAGGGGGGGGAAAAACGCTATAAATAACTGAGCCGACGAATCTTTTAAGTGCCTTCCACCTCCAGAAGGAAATCTAATCAGATATACAGTATCTGATGAAACATTTCCTCCCAAGTCTAGCTACCTCCACTAACACTGTTTTAGACACGTCAGATGCAAGACCAGGAAATGACGTTTTTTTCCGGTGATTTCTGATTCTTCTTCTTTTTCTTTGGAGTTTAACGGCGGTTGGCATCCAATATGCGGCATTACCGCCACAAACTGGACTATGATATAAAATCATTATACTTTGTGATACAAAACGGGGAAAGGAAAAACAAAAAACACCCTTCCAACTGTGGTGGCAGAATTTGGGGTGAGCTGTTGTAACTTCTCAAGGGATATGTTCTGTGTTGGACTGTGATGTTATGCCTTTCATAGACTCCTGGTATGTATGCACCCTAACACAAGGTATTGTGTTCCGGAACTGTTGCTTGTATAAAAGAACCGTTGTGTAAACAATTTTATTGTGTTATCACTTCCCACTATATAAAGAACATGTAACCATTCTCAAGTTCTTCCCTGTGAAATCAGAGGTAGATCAATCAATCAATCAATCAAGTTTATTTTATATAGCCCTTCGTACATCAGCTAATATCTCGAAGTGCTGTACAGAAACCCAGCCTAAAACCCCAAACAGCAAGCAATGCAGGTGTAGAAGCACGGTGGCTAGGAAAAACTCCCTAGAAAGGCCAAAACCTAGGAAGAAACCTAGAGAGGAACCAGGCTATGAGGGGTGGCCAGTCCTCTTCTGGCTGTGCCGGGTGGAGATTATAACAGAACTATGCCAAGATGTTCATAAGTGACAAGCATGGTCAAATAATAATCATGAATAATTTTCAGTTGGCTTTTCATAGCCGATCATTAAGAGTTGAAAACAGCAGGTCTGGGACAGGTGGCGGTTCCATAACCGCAGGCAGAACAGATCTCCCCTACAGCTGCTTGTATTAAAGGTTTTCTATTATACCATTAAGTAGTCTCTGCCTTCATCTTTGGATCTAATTTTCCACAACATTTGGTGCCGTGATCCGGATGAGAACAACCTGAATTTCTGATCCGTTCTGTCCGGCTTGGACCCAGGCATCCCTCTGGCCACAATTAAAAAAGGTAAGATACCTTATTTAAAAATCTCTGTGAGGGACTGTCTGTTTTTCAGCCGAGCCTTAATGGTGAAAGATCTCGTCCTCCTCATCCACCAAATTTTGGGGTTCAATTTGGCAGAACAATTTTTCTATAATAATGAATCTCGCCGGTTAACATTGATCAATGGCAGCACAGGTGTGTATCTAATAGGGATTGGTTTTCCT
Source organism: Salvelinus namaycush (assembly GCF_016432855.1). NCBI lineage: Eukaryota > Metazoa > Chordata > Actinopteri > Salmoniformes > Salmonidae > Salvelinus > Salvelinus namaycush. Next base: position 26,529,382 of record NC_052340.1, on the reverse strand, counting down.
ACAATCAGTTGAAAATAATGTTGGGTCAGTATATAAATAGGTATTAATTTCTCTACACTTGCAGGTGGATACTGTTGGATCAGTGACAAAATACTGTTGGATAAGTATATAAGTAAGGATGGGTCAGTATATAAATAGGGATTGGATTCCCTACAATTAAATACAAATATATAATTAAATACAACCACTATATATATTACTGATTTTCACATGAGAGGAAGTGAACTGAAGGATTGAGCATGTTTAATGAAGTTGGTAAATGTAAATCAAATCAAATGTTATTTGTCACATACACATGGTTAGCAGATGTTAATGCGAGTGTAGCAAAATGCTTGTGCTTCTAGTTCCGACCATGCAGCAATATCTAACAAGTAATCTAACCTAACAATTTCACAACAACTACCTTATACACACAAGTGTAAAGGAATGAATACGAATATGTACATAAAAATATATGAATGAGCGATGGCCTAACGGCATAGCCAAGATGCAGTAGATGGTATAGAGTACAGTATATACATATGAGATGAGTAATGTAGAGTATGTAAGCATTATATAAAGTGGCATTGTTTAAAGTGGCTAGTGATACATTTATTACATACATTTTTTCATTATTAAAGTGGCTAGAGATGAGTCAGTATGTTGGCAGCAGCCACTCAATGTTAGTGATGGCTGTTTAACAGTCTGATGGCCTTGTGATAGAAGCTGTTTTTCAGTCTCTCGGTCCCCGCTTTGATGCACCTGTACTGACTTCCCCTTCTGGATGATAGCGGGGTGAACAGGCAGTGGCTTGGGTGGTTGTTGTACTTGATGATCTTTTTGGCCTTACAGTGACATCGGGTGGTGTAGGTGTTTGCCCCCGGTGATGCGTTGTGCAGACCTCACTACCCTCTGGAGAGCCTTACGGTTGTGGGCGGAGCAGTTGCCGTACCAGGTGGTGATACAGCCCGACAGGATGCTCTCGATTGTGCATCTGTAAAAGTTTGTGAGTGTTTTTGGTGACAAGCCGAATTTCTTCACCCTCCTGAGGTTGAAGAGGCACTGCTGCGCCTTCTTCACAACGCTGTCTGTGTGGGTGTACCAATTCAGTTTGTCCGTGATGTGTACACCGAGGAACTTAAAACTTTCCACCTTCTCCACTACTGTCCCGTCGATGTGGATAGGGGGCTGCTCCCTCTGCTGTTTCCTGAAGTCTACGATCATCTCCTTTGTTTTGTTGACATTGAGTGTGAGGTTATTTTCCTGACACCACACTCCGAGGGCCCTCACCTCCTCCCTGTAGGCCGTCTCGTCGTTGTTGGTAATCAAGCCTACCACTGTAGTGTCGTCTGCAAACTTGATGATTGAGTTGGAGGTGTGCATGGTCACGCAGTCATGGGTGAACAGGGAGTACAGGAGAGGGCTGAGAACGCACCCTTGTGGGGCCCCAGTGTTGAGGATCAGCGGGATGGAGATGTTGTTACCTACCCTCACCACCCGGGGGCGGCCCGTCAAGAAGTCCAGGACCTAGTTGCACAAGGAGGGGTCGAGACCCAGGGTCTCGAGCTTAATGACGAGTTTGGAGGGTACTATGGTGTTAAATGCTGAGCTGTAGTTGATGAACAGCATTCTTACATAGGTATTCCTCTTGTCAAGATAGGTTAGGGAAGTGTGCAGTGTGATTGCGATTGCGTCGTCTGTGGACCTATTGGGGCGGTAAGCAAATTGGAGTGGGTCTAGGGTATCAGGTAGAGTGGAGGTGATATGGTCCTTGACTAGTCTCTCATAGCACTTCATGATGAGGGAAGTGAGTGCTATGGGGCGATAGTCATTTAGCTCAGTTACCTTCGCTTTCTTGGGAACAGGAACAATGGTGGCCCTCTTAAAGCATGTGGGAACAGCAGACTGGGATAAGGATGGATTGAATATGTCCGTAAACACACCAGCCAGCTGGTCTGCGCATGCTCTGAGGACGCGGCTGGGGATGCCGTCTGGGCTGGCAGCCTTGCGAGGGTTAAAACGTTTACATTTTTTACTCACGTTGGCTGCAGTGAAGGAGAGCCCACAGGTTTTGGTAGCAGGCCGTGTCAGCGGCACAGTGTTGTCCTCAAAGCGTGCAAAGAAGTTGTTTAGTTCGTCTGGGAGCAAGACATTGTGGTCCGCGACGAGGCTGGTTTTCCTTTTGTAGTCCGTGATTGACTGTAGACCCTGCCACATACCTCTCGTGTCTGAGCCGTTGAATTGCGACTCCACTTTGTCTCTACAGACCCTTAGCTTGTTTGATTGCCTTGCGGAGGGAATAGCTACACTGTTTGTATTCGGTCATGTTTCCGGTCCCCTTGCCCTGATTAAAAGCAGTGGTTCGTGTTCAGTTTTGCGCGAATGCTGCCATCAATCCACGGTTTCTGGTTGGGGAATGTTTTAATAGACGCTGTGGGTACAACATCACCGATGCACTTGCTAATGAACTCGCTCACCGAATCAGCGTATTCATCAATGTTATTGTCCGACGCTATGCGGAACATATCCCAGTCTACGTGATCGAAGCAATCTTGAGGCGTGGAATCCGATTGGTCGGACCAGCGTTGAACAGACCTGAGCACGGGCGCTTCCTGTTTTAGTTTCTGTCTATAGGCTGGGAGCAACAAAATGGAGCCGTGCTCAGATTTTCCGAAAGGAGGGCGTGGGAGGGCTTTATATGCGTCGCGGAAGTTAGAATAACAATGATCCAGGGTTTTGCCAGCCCGGGTCGTGCATTCTATATGCTGATAAAAATTTAGGGAGCCTTGTTTTCAGATTAGTCAGAAATTTGACTGTAATTGTTTGGTTTGGATTAGGACGGGTTGAGTATAGAGAGGATGTGATCGAGAAGTGGTCAGGTAGAATTGTGTCTGTTGAGAGACGTAGTTGGTTGAAGAGAGATTAAGTAATAAATGTGTGTATAATGGGTTACTAGAGATTTTATAAAGTAACAATAAAAAAAACGGAGATAAGAAAAATGTAAGTAATTTAGTGTTACAATACAGGACTAAGAAACCAATTAGAAATCATGGGTGGTAAACTCTCTAAGTGTACTGAGGAACCAGCCCTTCCCTCAGCCCCACCTACACAGCCTCAACCACCACCAGCAGTGGTTTAGTGTCCTCCACTGGAACACCTAAAATTGCAATATCCACCTCCAGCTCATTAAAAACCCACTACCTTGACCCTATCTGCTCCTGCACCATGCCAATGGTCTGGAAGAACAGGACACCACCACTCAACACACCCTGTAACTCTTCTGAAATCAAATCTCGTATACTCAAATACTTCTCTGTAGCGGCCGGCACCATATCTATTTTCTGTGATTTACGTTCCATTTCGGCAGTGAAGTTCTACTTCTTCTTCTATGATATCTTGGCGGTTCACAAACAAACATTTAAGGTGTAGCACCTACTGTGCTATCAATCATTGTCTACCTAATTCTGTACAACCTCCCTCCCCGCTTCTCTGATCTGCGGCTGCGCAGTTCAAGTATTGGCTCGTTTGTCAGCGAGCCAAAGATGGTAGTCGTCACTAGTTTCCACAGCCAAAGTCATAAACCCTGCCTATTCCTACAATTTATCTTCTTAAAGGGCTGCTTCATCACTTTTCAATCTTATTTTCATTATCTCCTGCACAATATCACTGTCAACATAATGTGAAAACATCATCTGTATGTTTTGTAGAGGAAATCAAGTTAAAAAGTTCTACGCGATGACATAAAAAGTTTTAATTTTTTTTTTTTTTTAAGTGATTTTCAAACACTGAGATTCATGGTGACATGGAAAGCCAGAAAATACACTCCCGTAGGCAAAAAACAAACAAAACAAAACAGTGGGATGCCTTGCTTCCTTTTCCGTCTCTGAGCGAACTCTGTACATTGCAAAACAACTCGTTGCAGATCAGATGGTTTTCTGGTACTAGAATTCCTGTAATGGGACCAACTCAACTCCAATACTGATATGTAGGCTTAGCCCTAGTCAAAGAGAGCTCATCCGCTCTCTTTTTCTTTGCCCCAAAAGAAAAGCTCATGTTTGTCCTCCTCTTGGACAAGGTGCTAAATCCATCTTTCTGATGACAAATGTCAGTCATTTGTTAAATGCTTAGGCCATTTTAGTGTTATTTTACCAATCACACACAGAAATGTACATTGTTTTGTAAATACAGTAGCCCACACGCATGACAGAGCATTACAGTTTGACAATTGCTTGCGCATGACTTCTGAAACTATGGCTCCTTTTCTCTAGACTACACAAAATGCCAAAACACACACACACAAAACATCACACATCTCTTGCAAAACCAAACACTTCATTCAAAACTATTTTAACTCCTCAAAATTGTGTTTTAGCATCAAAACTCTACACACAAACCATCAAATTATTAGCTCTTATACAAACCAACTACACACAGATGTGACAAACACTACTATCTTGTGTCTTTTGCATGTTCAGTGGAGTCCACGGCAGTTTGTCATAGCACTCATGTACGTGCACAAATATATACAGTATATATGCATATTTAGTATATATTTACACAATAAACAGAAATACAAGGGGGTAAAAAATTAAATGCATTTCTTTCTCAAAACGTTGTATTTTCATCCAGATTTCGGGATGAACAGTAACAGACAAAACAAATACAGTAGAAGATAAACAAGTAGGCTTGTTACTAAACTCAGCAAAACAAGAAACGTCCCTTCTTCAGGACCCTGTCTTTCAAAGAGAATTTGTAAAAATCCAAATAACTTCACAGATCTTCATTGTAAAGGGTTTAAACACTGTTTCCCATGCTTGTTCAATGAACCATAAACAATTAATGAACATGCACCTGTGGAACGGTCGTTAAGACACTAACAGCTTACAGACGGTAGGCAATTAAGGTCACAGTTCTGAAAACTTAGGACACTAAAGAGGCCTTTCTACTGACTCTGAAAAACACCAAAAGAAAGATGCCCAGGGTCCCTGCTCATCTGCGTGAACGTGCCTTAGGCATGCTGCAAGGAGGCATGAGGACTGCAGATGTGGCCAGGGCAATAAATTGCAATGTCTGTACTGTGAGACGCCTAAGACAGTGCTACAGTGAGACAGGACAGACAGCTGATCGTCCTCGCAGTGGCAGACCACGTGTAACAACACCTGCACAGGATTGGTACATCCGAACATCACACCTGCGTGACAGGTACAGGATGGCAACAACAACTGCCCGAGTTACATCAGGAATGCACAATCCCTCCATCAGTGCTCAGACTGTCCGCAATAGGCTGAGAGAGGCTGGACTGAGGGCTTATAGGCCTGTTGTAAGGCAGGTCCTCACCAGACATCACAGGCAACAACGTTGCCTATGGACACAAACCCACTGTCGCTGGACCAGACAGGACTGACAAAAAGTGCTCTTCACTGACGAGTCGAGGTTTCGTTTCACCAGGGGTGATGGTCGGATTCGCGTTTATCGTCGAAGGAATGAGCGTTACACCGAGAACTGTACTCTGGAGCGGGATCGATTTGGGCGTGGAGGGTCCGTCATGGTCTGGGACGGTGCGTCACAGGATCATCGGACTGACCTTGTTGTCATTGCAGGCAATCTCAACGCTGTGCGTTACAGGGAAGACATCCTCCTCCCTCATGTGGTACCCTTCCTGCAGGCTCATCCTGACATGACCCTCCCCCCAGAAATGTCCGGGAACTTGCAGGTGCCTTGGTGGAAGAGTGGGGTAACATCTCACAGAAAGAACTGGCAAATATGGTGCAGTCCATGAGGAGATGCACTGCAGTCCATGAGGAGATGCACTGCAGTCCATGAGGAGATGCACTGCAGTACTTAATGCAGCTGGTGGCCACACCAGATACTAACTGTTACTTTGGGATTTTGACCCCCCCTTTGTTCAGGGACACATTATTCCTTTTCTGTTAGTCACATGTCTGTGGAACTTGCTCAGTTTATGTCTCAGTTGAATCTTATGTTCATACAAATATTTACACATGTTAAGTTTGCTGAAAATAAACGCAGTTGACAGTGAGAGGACGTTTCTTTATAAAGAAAAAAACAATTTGGGTGCATCCTGTCTCCTATTTGAGTCTGGCCACAGCACCTCATCAACATCACAAGAGATGTTCTCTCTGGCTAAACAGTGGGGAAAGTAGCATCTGAAGTGACGTATCCAGCCCTGGCATGTTCATCCAGCCCTGGCATGAGAATATGGTGGCAGGTTGAGCATCAAAACTTGCGGATGGTCAATGAACCAATTGCGGACCAGAGCAGCATGGTGGAAACCTGGACTGCTCTGGCCCATTCCTCTGGTCATTGGGAATGAGGATATTATGCAGGGTGTCAAGGAAGGTGATAATGTGGGCAGTATTTTAAGGACCAAGAGTAGCATGATGATGAAGGACACCGTTCTGACTAATGGCTGCACACATTGTGATGTTGCCACCACACGCGGTGTCCTATGAGGTTTCTTCCTCTGCATCTTGTTTTGGCTATGTTAAAGCCGACCTTATCAACGTAGACGAAATCATGATGCTCTGCAACAGCATCTAGTTCCATAACTCTGAAACAGACAACACATTATTGCATGACAGTATGAATAGACATAGACCAGTCAATATGTAGCACAATACACTGGAATACAGTACCAATGACAGGATAGTATAGCTTACTTGTACGTATTCATAGCGCAGTTTTTTCACACCATCAGAATTTCGCTCAAATGGTACTCTGTAGAGCTGCTTCATACGAATCTGATGGCGTTTCAGGAGACGGCCAAGTGCGGATAAACTCACACTATTTATGTTACTGAATGTTGTGTTGTCAGTGATGATGTGGGGTTGCAGTTGTCATAAACGTATGCGGTTGTTTAAAATGACCATATTCAATGTGTTGGTCCTGCTCTGCAGTGAACAGACGATTTCTTCCTCCATTGAAGGGTTGTCTAGCAATTCTGCAAAAACGTGCGAATGGTTAGGGTGCAAGATTTCATTCAGTATGAAATGGTAACTGTAGTGCTGTAAGTACAGTAGCATGGTATTAGGTTTACTTACCTGTTCTCATTTTGAAATGTTCGGATGACACTTGCTGCAGTGTAGCGGCTCAAGTTAGGCTGGACCCTCTGCCCAGCCTCCCTGAAACTCAACCAAAACAGCCCGGATCTCATCTGTGATTGTTCTCCTCGTCCCAGCCCCCCCCCCCCCCCTCCCCTCCCCTCTCTCCAAAATTGGCCTCCATTGTGGTCCAAACCAAGAAAGCCAACCTGAAGCCTATTTATTGTGCTCAAGTTCTGATTTGAATGATGTGTCTAATGTAGAGAACTGTGTTGAGTGTTTTGCAAAAAGTGCTTTACAATTGCAAACTGAGTGTAAAGCAGATAACGTGCTTGCAGTTTTGCAGACTTGGTCTGAAGATTAGGCACATGACTTAATGGTTTCACTGAGTGTGCCTCAAGTACCACTTTAGTGTGTAAGCGTTTGTAAAAAAAAAAACTGTAAACAGCTGTTGTACATCACATGTAGGCCACAGCTTTTCTTAGGAAGTTGTGGCTAAAAGGGTTACTGCATGACTTCCTTCCTGTTGCAGACATAGTTCTCTAAAATATTTGATTGCCTACTACATGATTTGATTCTAACCCATACAAGAATAATAACGTTACACTTGCAGTTCCAGAATTGAGGATGTACAACCAAGCAACGTTAACCTACGCAAGGAAACAGGCTACAATTTGAATAATTTTAGGATGGGTCACCACCACTCAACACACCCTGTAACTCCTCTGAAGTCAAATCTCGTATACCCAAATACTTCTCTACAGCTGCCACCACAACGTCTACTGTATTTTCTGTGATTTCCGTTCCATTTCTGCGTGAATTACTCTGATATGCTGCTACGCAGTTCAAGTCCTGGCGTTTGTTTGTCAGCGAGCCAAATATGGTAGTCGTCACAGCCACAAAGTCGTACAAAGGATTACTTCTTCCGGTTGCTTACATAGTTCGCTAAAATATTTGATTGCCTTCTACATTATTTGATTCTAGCTCAGACAATAATAATTCCCACAGCCACAAAATCATATAAAGGATTACTGCATGACTTCTATCCGGTTGCGTACATAGTTCCCTCACAGCTCTTGATAGTATCACTGATCTTTATTAAGAACCGTATCGGCCTTCGTATGATTTTTTGTGAATGTTTTTATTTATAAAAAAATGTGCACCCTTATGTAGACCAGGCTCCCCCCACATCCGTTCCACACATCGAAGGGGGTTGGAGGCAAAGGAAAAACAAATAAGTGCTACCAAATATAACAATATGCATTTCATAAATATTACAAAAGTGTATAAATAAGACGTATGAAACACGTCTGTAAAACCACAATGAGGATATAGCAAGTTTTCATTAATCATTGGGTACATCGTACGAAGAACAGAGTAATCTGGCACATAATTCTGGCACATAATTCATGTTCAAATTCACAACATAACATACATAGGCATTTCATCATTAAGTAATTTAGGAAATAATGTCTGGAGGGTGAAAATCCCAAAACATTCTCTTTTACTCAGAGTATTATTAATATCACCTCCCCTGTCTGATATCTTAACTTTCTCTATGCCACAAAATCTAAAGATCATGCTTCAGGACATTGAAATGTACTACGAATGGATAATCCCTGTCGTTTCTCCTGATTGAACTTTTATGTTCACTAATTTTCTGTTTGAGAGAACGAGAGGTTTTACCGACATAGCAGGACCCACATGGACATTTAATAATGTAAATAACATGGGTGGTGGAACACGTAATAATGTCATTTATTTGGAACCGTTTTCCTGTGTGTGGGTGGCAGAAATATTCACACTTCATCATATTGTTGCACTGTGCGCATCCTCTGCATTTATAGCTACAATTTGGTAGAGGGCGTAAAAGAGCCTGGCTGATTTTCTTTTGTGGCTGGCAGTTGGCATGAACCAATTTATCGCGTAAATTGCGACCTCTCCTATACACAATAAGTGGTGGATTTTTAAATTCAGCCGGCAAAACTGGGTCCGATGATAAAATATGTCAGTGTTTCTTGACCACACCTCCCATTTTTCGCGAATTCAAAGTATATGTAGTTGTGAACATTACGGAGTGTTCTTTAGCTTTAGCGGGTCTTTTTTTGTAACAGTCCATCTCATATTTTTCCAATGCCAAATTAAGAGCTTCATCCACACATTGTGACGAACAGCCTCTTTTTAGAAACCTAATGCGCATCTCCGATGCTTTTTCTAGATAATCCTCTGTGGAGTGGCATATACGGCGCAGTCTGAAAAATTGGCTTCTTGGAAGTCCTCTTTTTAATGGCTCAGGATGGAAGCTGTCCCCCTGCAATAGAGTATTTCTGTCCGTTTATTCTCTATACAGAGTTGTTAACAGGGTTCCATTTGATTTCTCAATCCACATATCGAGGTAATGAACACGTTGAGTGTCACGTTCAATAGTGAATTTTAGATTGGGGTCAATGTCATTGAGTAGTGCCATAAAATCTGACAGCTCTTTTTCAGGTCCTTCCCATATGCAAAAAATGTCGTCAATATATCGATACCACTTCAGGACTTTATTCAAAAATGTATTTTCGTTTTCATTATTAACAAAACGTTCTTCAACAAGACCCACATAAAGGTTAGCATAGCTCGTAGCGAATGTGGAGCCCATCGATGTTCCATTCGTTTGGAGGTAGTATTCATCAAACCTAAAATAGTTATACGTCAAAACATATTCAGCCAGCTCTAGAATGAAGTTTGTTGGTGGATATTCATTAGTATCTCTGCCTCCCAAATAGTGAGCTAGTGCTGCCAGCCCCCCCACATGGGGAATACTGGTATATAGACTCTCCACATCTAATGTGACCAAAATACAGTCTTCTTTTAAACCCGTTATTGGTGAGATCTTGTTTATGAAGTCTATAGAGTCTTTTACATATGCTGGCAGTGCTTGCACATGAGTTTTAATAAAAGAGTCTACAAAGTTCGACAATGGCTCTAGCATTGAGCCTATTCCTGCAACCACTGGTCTGCCTGGATAATTGCCTTGTTGTGTTTTAGTTTTGTGTAATTTCGGTAAAATGTACAAGCATGGACGTATGGCACATTTGCAGCAAAGATATTCATATTCAGGTTTTGAGATAAGGTGGTTTAATAGGATTTGCTCCAGATTAGAGCATATATCCCTTTGGAACACCTGTGTGGGATCAACACTCAGTTTTCTATAGAAACATTCATTACTGAGTTGTCTCTGAATTTCTTCTTTATATTTTTTCATAGTCTAAAACAACCACAGCACCCCCCCTTGTCTGCAGGTTTTATAACCAAAGATGAATCTTTCATTAATTCATTGAGTGCCTGTTCTTCTGTTCTCGTGAGATTCTTCTGAATGTAGTTTGTTTGTCTCGTATATACTGACATGGCTTCTTATTCGACTAACCTACAATAGGTATTAATCGAGGAGTTGCTTTTGGGCTTAAAATGGGTACCAGTTCTATTATGTGTTTCTAGGCCCGAATCAGTATTTTGCGAAAACACATGCTTAAATTTAATCTTGCGAAAGAATTAAAACAGATGTACTTTCGTATCGAATGGTTTATCTGTACATGTAGGTACAAAAGAGAGGCACTTAGATAAGACTGAGACTTGAGTGTCAGTAAGGTCTTTTTTGGAGAGGTTAATTACCGCGTCCTTTCCTTCATCTTGTTCAATTGTTGCCATGCACCTGCAAATAAGATTGCTCAGATGTGCGAGAGCCTTTAGAATTTTGTACATAGTTCCCTAAAATATTTGATTTGCTCCTACATGATTTGATTGTAACCCAGACAAGAATAATGAATCTGCAAATCCAGTGTTTTGGATGGACAACCAAGTAGCCTACGCAAAGAAACAGGCTACAGTTGGATTATTTTTAGTATGTGGAGGTATAGGCCTGACCTCTCCTGCCCTGCACTATGGATACAAAAAAACAGATCTACATTACAATTTAATGAGAGAAATTGTGCGTTGTGGGAATCAAGACATTTAGACAAACAGTGAGCTGCAGCTGCTAGATTCAACCTCCTCTTTTTCTGCTGAGAGTATCAGGGAAACCTTTGGTGTTATATTTGCAAGTTATGACATTTTTTGTAGTTACATTTTTTTTAAACTTTAAAAAACTTAATTCATGAGTGTTCATGTTATGTGATCAACTTTCTGGTAAGTGCTTAGAACAGCACATCTATTAAAATAAATCAATCAATCAAATGTGAAGGATATTACGTTACAGTTTTTCTTATTGGAGGTACAAAATTGCAATAGTCTGGAGAATGATGTCAAAAGCATGTATGGTAAATTGAAATACTTTTTTCCTAAACCACATATACTGTATAGTTGATCTACTTGACAACAATTAAATCTATTCACAAACTTGATATTTATACAAGATTAAACTTGTCTGTTTTGATAAACAGTTATGATGTGAAAGGACCAGTACTCAGTTGGCATAATTGGTGTCAGAGGAAGGCCCAACAAATTGTCAAAGACTCCCGTCACCCAAGTCAGACTGTTCTCTCTACTACCGCACAGCAAGCGGTACTGGAGCGCCAAGTCTAGGTCCAGAAGGATTCTTAACAGCTTCTACCCCTAAGCCATAAGATTGCTGAACAATTAATCAAATGGCCACTCAGACTATTTACATTCACTGACCCCGGTTTTGTTTTTACACTGCTGCTACTCGCTGTTTATTATCTATGCCTAGTCACCTTACAAATGACCTCGACCAACCTGTATCTGCGCACATTGATTCGGTACCGGTCTGTACCCCCTGTATATAGCCTCGTTATTGTTATATAATTTTCTTGTGTTACTTTTTGATTTAATTTTGTACTTTAGTTTATTTATAAAATATTTTCTTAACTCTATTTCTTGAACTGCATTGTTGGATAAGGGCTTGTAAGTAAGCGCTTCACCGTAAGGTCTACTAAACCTGTTGTATTCCGCGCATGTGAAAAAGGGAGCCTCCCGCTCTAGGCGCTCATATGCAATAATTGGATAATTGAATAACCTAATAACCAACGTTTCGACAGACAAGCTGTCTTCATCAGGGTATAATGACGTTTATATACTGTCAAAGGACACACACAGGTGTCTGTAATCATGGCCGGGTGTGGCTTTATATCATTGGTTAATTTACAGATATAAATAGAAAATAAATGTATAGCATACGATCATAGATCGATGCTCCGAGATTCGTACTTTTAATTCGCCTATCGGTTTACCCACATAATTTTTACCACAAGGACAAGTTATAAGATAAATAACTGCCTTAGTGGAGCACATGATAACACCTTTGATTGGGTTCTGTTTACCTGTTTGAGGGTGTTTGAAGGATCTACATTTGTAAGTGCCATTGCATTGAGCGCAGCCATTACACTTGTAGTTTCCATCCGGTAGAGGCGCAAAAGTACGCTGTGCTTGGGTTTTTGCGGTGGTAAATCAGAGTTGACCAATTTATCCCTGATATTTCTGCCCCGCGAGAATTCAACCAAGGGAGGGTCCGAAAACACATTACCGATACGGTCATCGGATCTTAGAATGTGAAAATGTTTAAACGATTCCCATAATTTGTTCAGTGCACTTTGAATAGCGGGTAATAAGAACGTAAGAATGTTTATTTTTGGGAGACTGTCGTTGATAGAGACCATGTCTCGATTTGTTTTGGATTTTCTCAATGTCAGTATTAATCTGACCATTTTTGTACCCTCTCTTCTTGAATTTCGTTGCATCTCAGCCATATTTCTGTCGAAGCGGGTGACAGCTATCAGCCCTCAACAAACTGTTACTATCAGTGGGTTTCCTGTAAAGATTCGTGTATAGAACATTATCCTCACACAAAATCTGAAGATCAAGGAAACTGATTTGACGTGGGTCAGATTGCATAGTAAAGCTCAGGTGCTCAGAACAAGAGTTAAGAACAGCATGGAATGCCTGGAGCTGTTTTGCATCACCCCTCCACATGTGACAAATAACATTTGACTTGAGTAAATATATCTTCATAGTAAAATACTACTTGAGTAAAAGTCTGAAAGTATTGGTTTTAAATATACTTAAGTATAAGAAGTAAATGTAATTGCTAAAAAAAAGTTAATGTAATTGCTCAAATGTACTTAAGTATCAGAAGTAAAAGTGTAAATCATTTCAAATTCCTCAAACCAGATGGCACCATTTTCTTGTTTTTTATTTATTTACGAATAGCCAGGTGCACACACAGACATCATTTCCAAACGAAGCATGTGTGTCGACCAGATCAGAGGCAGTAGGGATGACCAGGCATGTTCTGTTGATAAGTGTGAATTGGACCATGTTCCTGTCCTGCTAAGCATTCAAAATGTAACCAGTACTTTTGCGTGTCAGGGAAAATGTACAGTATGTAGTAAAAACTACATTATTTTATTCAGGAATGTAGTGAAGTAGAAGTTGTCAAAAAATATAAATAGTAAAGTCAAGTACAGATACTCAAAATAACTACTTGAAAGTATTTTTATTTAAGCACTTTACACCACTGGAAAGGACCCATGTTTAATTATCTTGTTTCAGGTTGGTTCCGTCGACTCTTAGTGAAACCTAAAAGAGAGTCTCCACAGAGCAGCTCGTCTCCACATCCCCTTCTGTCGATGGTGTCTTATCATTGGCTCCCACCTCCACTCCTAACCCACCACCACCTTTTCTGAGCTCCACGATTCGTTGGAGCCAGACCTACGACATGTGTGTGTGCCACAGTCCTATGGACATCGAAGAAGCCATCCGTCTGGCCTCTTACCTGGAGAACCCGCCATGTGGCCTGCACTGTTTCCTACGGAAACGTGATGTCATCGTGGGGGGTGCCATCCCCACTGAGCTATGCCAGGCTGTGCAGAGCAGCCATTGCTGGGCCCTTCTCATCACCCCCAACTTCCTGCTGGATGACTGGTGCCAGTACATGATGCACCAGGCACTGTCTGAGGGGCCCATGTCCAACCGGATCATTCCCCTGGTCCTCAACCTGCCTTACTCTCAGTACCCAAAGGAGCTACGCTTTTACTACTACAAGGACCTGAGCAAGAACCCAGAGCGAGGATACACACAGGTGTACAAGACGGTGCTGAAGTGTGAGTAGTGAAAGTCTGGTAGAGACTTCCTTTACAATTCTTTAGCTATTATGAGTCTGTGTGGTTGTTGACAAAGAGTAATCTGTCAACAACAGCTAAAGACATGTTCAAATCTATGGCAGAATAACCTCTTTGTACTTTCCTTTGTAGACTTGGAGGACATGGTTGAAAAAGATCCTGATAAAGTTGATTACAACATGGATAGTACTAGCAACAGATTGGAAGGGGCATCCTGTTCTCCAAGGACAAAACTGTCATCAAACTATCATCATTCTGAGCCTCTGCCTTCACTTCAAGAGATTGAGAGGACAGGTGCTGCATATTCACAGGACTATTGTAAATCACAAGATAGCTAGAATAAAGTGGCTCGCTGACTGACTTAGGGAAATCCCCTTATGAAAAACACCCCACTGGGCACACACTGGTTGAATCAATGTTGTTTCCACATAATTTCAATTAAATGATTTTGAACCAACCTATAATAGATGTTGAATTGAAGTCTGTTGCCCAGTGGGACTGCAATGGTTGACTGATCTGACATTACCACAAGTAACTTATTTTTTGTATCAGGTTTCTTATCAACAGATGTAAATATTAATACATCTAATCCAAGTTGTTGTGTGCAGATGTGCAATCTTAATGTACACTAATTCACACAGTGCTCAAAAGTCAGTGTTATGTGCAACAGAAACCTATTTGGACTGGGTTTTCAGTGGAATAATATGTCAACCAACATGGGAGAGTGATGCAAGATAGTAAAACAGAACATCCCTTGGTACCATTGATGTTGCTCTGATACGGTGCCTTGCAAAAATATTTACCCCCCTTGGCATTTTTCCTATTTTGTTGCATTACAGCCTGTAATTTATATTGATTTTTATTTGGATTCCATGTAATGGACATACACAAAATAGTCCAAATTGGTGAAGTGAAATGAAAAAAATAACTTGTTTAAAAAAAAACGTTAAAGTGGTGCGTGCATATGTATTCACTCAGTTTGCTATGAAGCCCCTAAATAAGATCTAGTGCAACCAATTACCTTCAGAAGTCACATAATTAGTTAAATAAAGTCCACCTGTGTGCAATCTAAGTGTCACATGATCTGTCACATGATCTCAGTATATGTACAGCTGTTCTGAAAGACCCCAGACTCTGCAACACCACTAAGCAAGGGGCACTATGAAGACCAAGGAGCTCGCCAAACAGGTCAGGGACAAAGTTGTGGAGAAGTACAGATCAGGGTTGGATTATAAAACATATCTGAAAGTTTGAACATCCCACGGAGCACCATTAAATCCATTATTAAAAAATGGAAAGAATATGGTACAAACAACAAACCTGCCAAAGATGGCCGCCAACCAAAACTCACAGACCAGGCAAGGAGGGCATTAATCAGAGAGGCAACAAAGAGACCAAAGATAACCCTGAAGGAGCTGCAAAGCTCCACAGCGGAGATTGGAGTATCTGTCCATAGGACCACTTTAAGCCGTACACTCCACAGAGCTGGGCTTTACGAAAGAGTGGTCAGAAAAAAGCTATTGTTTAAAGAAAAATGTGGGAGACTCCCCAAACATATGGAAGAAGGTACTCTGGTTAGATGAGACTAAAAATGAGCTTTTTGGCCATCAAGGAAAACGCTATGTCTGGCGCAAACACAACACTTCTCATCACCCCGAGAACATCATCCCCACAGTGAAGCATGGTGATGGCAGCATCATGCTGTGGGTATGTTTTTCATCGACAGGGACTGGGAAACTGGTCAGAATTGAAGGAATGATGGATGGCGCTAAATACAGGGAAATTCTTGAAGGAAACCGGTTTCAGTCTTCAAGAGATTTGAGACTGGGACGGAGGTTCACCTTCCAGCAGGACAATGACCCTAACATACTGCTAAAGCAACACTCTAGTGGTTTAAGGGGAAACATTGAAATATCTTGGAATGGCCTTGTCAAAGCCCAGATCTCAATCCAATTGAGAATATGTGGTATGACTTAAAGATTGCTGTACACCAGCTGAACCCATCCAACTTGAAGGAGCTGGAGCAGTTTTGCCCTGAAGAATGGGCAAAAATCCCAGTGGCTAGATGTGCCAAGCTTCTAAAGACATACCCCATGAGACTTGTAGCTATAATTTGTGCAAAAGGTGGCTCTACAAAGTATTGACATTTTTTGGGGGGGGGGGGGGGGGGGGGGGGGGGGGATAATTATGCACGCTCAAGTTTTCTGTTTTTTGTCTTATTCCTTATTTGTTTCACAATAAAAAATATTTTGCATCTTCAAAGTGGTAGGCATTTATGTCACTGTATGTCATAACCAACAATGTGTATAAACCCTGGATGACTGGCGGGGCTCTGTATTGAAGCCACTAGGCAACCGTCTTGGCACTCCTCCTCAAGTGTAAAAAAGATTTTGGAAGCTATAGAAATGCATTTATTAGTTCGTGTTTGATATGTTTATTCTATTACAGACACCTTAATGTGTACTTTTACATTATATTATGTAAGCGAAATATAAAATGAAAAACTATATACAAGCATTTTCATTAAAGTATATTTTTAGAGAGTACTAATGTTACTGTCAGACTACAAAAACAGAGAGTCACACACTCCATATGTTTAAACTCCCAGTAATTTATTGGGTAAAACACCAATGTTTCGGCATCACTGTGCCTTCTTCAGGGTAATGTAATGAATGCTTGAGGGCTGTGTCATAATTTTTAGGTTGATTAGAATGAATTGAGTGAAACTGTTGAAAGACAATAGTTTACAGGATATTGAATATATTAGGCTATTGTTATCATTAGCATAAGATTATCATCAACATGCATTATTGTTTAATTTAATTTCACATAGATATTTAATTGTTTCCAATTTCATAAAATGTTGGTTACATGTAATGTTTTGGTTAAGCCATAATGCACAATAAGCATCATCAACAGGGGAACATGTTTTGTGTACGCTGATAAGCTGTAGAAATCATATTTTCATTTATAAAACTTGTTCACAGAAAATGTAATTTGTAAAATGTAAAATGTAAAATGTAATCAGGGCCTGAGATCAAAGTCAATATTCAGACCACTAGGGGTTAATGTTTTTAGACATGATATCCAGTAAGCCTCCCTCTGTAGTAGTAGGATCTCCACGTTAACTCCTCTCCTTGGTAGAGCAACATGCTCAATGCCTGGGTATTTGAGGGAAGAGATAGGATGGTTAGCTTCAACAAAGTGAGCTGCTACTGGATAGTCAGTTTTCTTACACCTGATTGTGCGGTGTTCAGCTAGGCATTGTTATAATTGTCATTTCATTTGTTCTATGTAGGTTTTCCCACATGAACAGGGGATGAGATAGATTAGTCCCTTTGTCTTGCATGAGATGATACCCCTAACAGGGATTTTACAACCTGTATGTGGGTGTCTGAAGAAGGATGTTTTTGTAGTGCTATGCATTGTGCGCATAAGCCACGTTTGTAGTTACCATTTGGAATGGGTGTCAAGTGTGTCTGACTGGGCTCAGGGGGCAGGTCAGATCTCACTAAGCTATCCCCAATATTGCGACCACGCTTATAGACGAGGTGTGCAATTTTTTTTGTCTGATTGCAGAATATTTCAGTGCTTTTTCAGGATTGCTTTCAGAAGGGTTGGGTTAAAAGACACATTTCAGTTGAAGGCATTCAGTTGTACAACTGACTAGGTATCCTCCCTTTCCCTTTCATTTTGTATGAATGATTTAATGTACTTAGTTCAAAAGACAGTTTTTCTTCTTTTGTTTCATTTTTTTAGCAATTCCTCTCTTGGTTTTTGAGATATTTTCATCATTGCATCATCAAGAGTTTTGTCCTTGTAGCCTCTCATTTTGAATGTATCTGACATTTTCTTAGCATTGCTGTCAAAATCTGACTGGTTGCCACAGATTGGTTTAACCCTGCATAACTGGCTATATGGTAGACCATTCTTGAGAGGAAGGGGATGTGTACCATCCGCATGTAGCAGGGTATTGCAGTCTGTGGGCTTTATGTATAAGTCTGTACACAAAGAAACGGTTCCTGGAGTATCCTTTAGGGGTTCTTCAAATTGAAACTGGGGGAACCCCTATAAATAATTCAAAGAACCCTTCAAAAGGGTTCTTCAAAGAACCTGTTTTAATAAATCCTCAAAGAACCTTTTGAATAACCTTTTGGGGTGAATTTTTGAACTACCCCCCTCCTTTATTGTTATTATTATTATGATTAATAATAATATGCATAACAATAACAACAACACAATATTTTAATTCTCAGTGTTTATTATGATTTTAGTGGCAAAGCAGAATAAAAAAATCTAAGTATGAGGTAAACTCCCAGCAGAGCCCCAAGTCCAATGGGTATACCCTCTGGTGTGGTAATGTTAACGTGTTGATGTTCTCTGTATCCATAGCCAGAATGATTTTTGCAGTGCATGGTGATCGAACAGGTTTCCTGTTATATTCATCATAGGTGTAGGTAGGGTGAAGTCTGTGAATCCAAAAAAGAGTCATTTTATAGATGATTATCAAAACATGCACATGCCAGTATTCATACTTTCGTTTTTGTAGTGAATGTGAATGAAAAAAACTGTTTTGATAATGGTTTTCTTACACATACCTTGTCCATAATATAGAGGCCTATTCAAACATGGATTTATGGAACAGTGGGGGAAAAATCCTAAATTGAGTGCAGAGACATCCAGAATGAGATTGTGATGTACTATAAGTTGGTTTGGAGTGTTTTGTAACATGCTTTAGACACATTGTCATAATGCCTTGTAGTCAATGGCAAGTGATGACTCAGGAAATGTGATAACACATTTTCTCTCTAACAAAACAAAATATTTAAAAAAAAATAGTTTGGGGGGGGGGGGGGGGGATCAACTACAATGACAGAAAGAGTGAAAATAAGGCCACATGTTAAAATGGTTGCAGTTACCCATTAATGCCGTCATTGTAAATAAGAATTTGTTCTTAACTGACTTGCCTAGTTAAATAAAGGTTAAATAAAAAATCTAAATTTCAACCTGAACTGGAAACGAAATAACAACACTTGTTCTTAGTATCTACCACTAGGTGGTATACGTCTGCCACATTTCATCACTGGAGAATGTTATACAATTAAGGAATGTTTATAAGAGATAGTCTTAGTTTTTGCAGAAGAAGAATCAGCAGACTGAAATGTCACAATACCAACTACACCACACATCAGCAGACACAACACATAACATGAAGCATCATACTTGATCATTTTGTATTATAGCGTTACATATTATTTTCTATTCGCAAGTACCATCATCATTTTCCATGTCCGGAGAAAATTATTTGCCAGGGTTTCCGTTGACTTCCCTGCAGTGTTGTAATTAGGGTAGGTAGATTAATTTTGAATTTAAGTGGCTTTAGTTAAGCTTATGTTGGAGGTGGATATTTCAAATTACTTTTGAATAAGACAAAGGAGACAAAGGAGATGATTGTGGACTACAGGAAAAAGAGGACCGAGCACGCCCCCATTCTCATC
This sequence comes from Salvelinus namaycush, assembly GCF_016432855.1. Lineage (NCBI taxonomy): Eukaryota > Metazoa > Chordata > Actinopteri > Salmoniformes > Salmonidae > Salvelinus > Salvelinus namaycush. Next base: position 26,509,729 of record NC_052340.1, on the reverse strand, counting down.
GACGAGGCTGCAGTGGAGCAGGTTGAGAGGTTCAAGTTCCTTGGTGTCCACATCACCAACAAACTAACATGGTCCAAGCACACCAAGACAGTCGTGAAGAGGGCTCGACAAAACCTATTCCCCCTCAGGAGACTGAAAAGATTTGGTATGGGTCCTCAGATCCTCAAAAGGTTCTACAGCTGCACCATCGAGAGCATCCTGACTGGTTGCATCATTGCCTGGTATGGAAACTGCTCGGCCTCTGACCGCAAGGCACTACAGAGGGTAGTGCGAACGGCCCAGTACATCACTGGGGCCAAGCTCCCTGCCATCCAGGACCTCTATACCAGGTGGTGTCAGAGGAAGGCCCTAAAAATTGTCAAAGACTCCAGCCACCCTAGTCATTGACTGTTCTCTCTGCTATCGCACGGCAAGCGGTACCGGAGCGCCAAGTCTAAGTCCAAGAGGCTTCCAAAAATCTTCTACCCCCAAGCCATAAGATTCCTGAACACCTAATCAAATGGCTACCCAGACTATTTGCATTGCCCCCGCACCTCCCTCCCCCTCTTTTACACCGCTGTTACTCTCTGTTGTTATCATCTATGCATAGTCATTTTAATAACTCTACCCACATGTACATATTACCTTAACTAACTAGTGCCCCTGCACATTGACTCTGTACCGGTACCCCCCTGTATATAGTCTCACTATTGTTATTTTACTGCTGCTCTTTAAGTACTTGTTACTTTTATTTCTTATTCTTATCCTTAATTTATTTATATATTTTTTATATATATATATTTTTTAAACTGCATTGTTGGTTAGGGCTCATAAGTAAGCATTTCACTGTAAGGTGAACACCTGTTGTATTCAGCGAATAGGCTGTTAGGAAGGATGAAAAAATGGTAGTGTCCTGGTAATAACCACATTGACAAACAGGACGGTTTTCATCTGTGAGGAAAGATTATATGATCTTCATAAAATATGTTTTATCTATTTATTACTTCCATTGCACCTGTGATACTGTATGTGTGAAATGCAGGGAGCACAAATCTTGTTAAATCATTAATCAATGTGGACAGGATACAAAGTTATACAAATACGTTTCCCCTACAAAATGTATTTTAATGTTGTGATCTCTGCTACGGATTAAAGCAGATTAACAGGCATTTGAAATTAAGCTCTCTGTAAAAGGCCCTCCTCCAAAGGTCCCCTTTGTGTTTTTTTGGGGGCCAAGACAACTTTGTGTCACGAATGAAAATCGAGACTAATCTCTGAAAGGCACAGCTGCTCTAAGAAGCTTTTGTTGCCTCATACATTTCCAGGATCAAGTATTGCTAATGAGAGGGAGATATGAATATCCACCTTCTACAGAAGCCACCATTTCCCTGCTAATTTAATCTTATCTTTATGATAAGGTCTAAGTCAATACTAGGGAAATGTGCAATAGCAACACCTTTGTAAACCACAGTGAGGGGTTGCACACAGTAGATATGACCTAATTACTATTATCTTAGTCAGGAATGCTTATTGGCTGTAGTATGAACATTTGTTTGATTTAAAATGGAAAATAATATTCTGAGATGCAATACAATGAGATTACATTTGGATGGTTTGGGATATGCGTTTCTTCCAAGAGAGGTGTTTGGTTTGATTTAGGGTGCAGCAGTAAAACCTGATCAAGGATGGGAGAAGAGTTGTACATGATAAAGTGCAGGAAAACCCCTCAAATAAGAGGCAAGATGTGTGTCAACCACTTAAAGCATGCCACACCAAGCAGAGAAACCACAGCAGCTAGGGCCAGACGATGGCTAGCTGGTTTGTTCGGGACCACCAACAGCATGGAAAAGCACTCAGAGCTGTGGTTTAAATAGTGGTCATACGGGGTGGAGCAGCAACTTTTCAAACTGCAGTGACTGTGCTGGACTCAGGCTCTCTCCCTCCACACAGCCAAAGCAAACAGTTGACCTCTGATGGAGGAGACTTTAGTTGTGTGGGTGATGGATGAGTGATAGGATGATCCACTACTTTCTGATACTTTGAAACCTGGGGCATGGGGCTGTTTGTATCAAACATCTCAGACTAGGAGTGCTGTTCTAGGATTAGGTCGCCCCTGTCCATTCAATCTTGTTCATTGTGGTCTAAAAGGCTAAACTGATCCTAAATCAGCACTCTTACTCTGAGACACATAATACTTTCAGCCCCAGGAATCTGGTCTACCCAAGTAAAGAACTGTCCAGAATGACGTTCTCCCCTTTTCAAGGGATGATTCACAGCCAAGCACCCAAAGACACATACAGATGAGACTGCAAGATGTAGATTACTGGCACTTCAAATGGACTTCTCCCACGCAGTTACAACCAAACGGAGACCGGAAGTCCCGTCTGATTTTTACTGTGCCCTGGAACTGCCCTTGGCAAAGAATAAGAAAACATTTGCTCACCATTTTATTATTGGCTTTCAACGTTTGTAGTCTGTCAGCAATACAAAGTTCAATTTCCAGTCAAAACAAATCTTATGCTGTCAACTCTGGGTGTTGCCAGTAATAGTATTGGCAACAGCGATTTTCTCTTCACACTAAAATATATTTTTTGTTGTTGAACAAATATTAATAAATAGGCTATTATAAAATATGATGACTTGAGAATGTGTGAAACTGTTTGTAGTTCACAGAAAAAAGCACATTTAGTTTTACTTAACTTCAGAACTTATTTAAATACAAATAGCATGCATATCAGCATTCAATCAATCAATTGATGGGTCCTTTTCTGATGGTCAATAGCTCAAGAACTGCATAGGCTGCGCATGCGTCCAGAATACATATTTTGAAAAAGGGTACGCGTTGTACTGACTACGTTCCAATGGACGGTGCAATCTGCCTGTGGAGTTAGCAGCCAGGTAGATTATTGCCAACCAATTATTCATTTGCTATGAAAAATCTATTTACTTCTCAAATGTGGTATGTGGCCATATGTTTTCAAGTCGTGTAGGCCTAATCAATGAAAGGGATACCACGGCGCCTCCCACTCGGTGCATAAAAACGCCTATTTCTTGCATCTCAAAGACAGCGTTTAACGTTACTAACGTTAGTTTACTTGCCTATGATATTCTGCTTGTGTTTCGGATTGCCAAATGTGTTAACTACATTGCTGGTAAGTGAATTTACATGAGCTTTTTCAAGCTTTTTTTCTCGCAACCACAGCTGCCAAATACTGTGAGCTAGCTGGCTAATTTTAATCATTCAGAAAATAACGGTTCCATGCCCAGCAATCGCATAGAGGCAACTAAAATACATCTGTTTATTTTCAAATGTATAATTTCTTTAAAAGTTCTCATTGTATACTTTTATGAAAACATTCAATTACTTTGACATCTGTTTGCGAATGGATTTATTTAGCATAGGATTGATACTTTGTAGCTAATAATACATTTGTCAATTTGATGCTGTTGGTTGGTTGGCAAGTTACATCACATCAATTGAGGCAGAAAGAGGCACGCTCAACTTGGTCATCTTTTTTAATAAAATATGAAAAAAAATATTTTGTTGGAAATACTTTCCAAAAATTAAAAGTGAAAAACAAGTGCAACAAGGCTGTTTGATGGGTTCACAATTGTTCTAGGAAAGTTTGCAGAATGGTTGTGGAAGTTGAATGGTTGTGGAACATTGAAAATGCGGTCAGGTGAGGTGGAAGATGTTATCCTTTCATCTTCACCTTCCTATAATCTCCCTAAGCAGTGTGTTAACAGATTCTTGAGAGTGTATATTCTGTGTTGATTCCCCACATGCTGTCTGCCTGACAGCAGGGACATGTCCTGAGTTTCCCCCTGGTGAAATGAATTCTGGCCCCTGAAATGGAGAGCAATGATGTTGGCCGTGGCAGTTATGGCTGTCCGCAAACTGTCATGCACGTTGACAACATGCAATGTCCATTGTGTTATATTCGGTTTGAAAGAAGATAGCAAACAGGTGAAGCTCCACATAACAGGGGAAAAAATAATAATTATATACATTTAATTATATAATTACTATATTTTACTAACTTTAATTCTAAGGGTGCTGACAGTCTTCTCTTTTCTATTAATGTCCCCAGCATTCTTGGATTAGGCCTGAGAATGATAAAAAACAGATACATTTATAGGCCTATAGTCTTATACAGCAACACACACAGGGCATGTTCAGTTTCTTGTAGGTCAGCCCACTGGTCCTAGTGTTGAAAGGTATAACTCATTTAAAAAAAAAAGTAGCATAGTTGGTGTATGATGAGATGACCAATGTTAACTTCAATAGATTTTGTTTTCTCAGATGAACATTGAGAGACATCCAGCAACCCGAGGGTTTTGTGTTGTTTTCTTAAGCGTCGGTGGGATGTCTTTATTGGATGAGTTGCCCTTTGCCCGTCTGGCTCGTCTGGCTATCTGTCATTCTGATCCTCACAGCTGGATTAAACAAACTCACACCACATCAGTCCTCTGGACAGTACGCTATGGCTGCATTTATTACACAGGCAACCAAATTCTGATATTTTGCTCAGTTAGGGGCTGCCTGTTTAAACATGGCCTAAGTCAATGTGCAAAGGTTGCATTGGAGAGTTGACTCATAAACTAATCCATGCCAGGCCCACCCACTGGGGAGCCAGGCCCAATTGATCAACAACAAAAAATGGTATGCTCTTTACTTGTCAGTATTCCAAACAGGACATTATTAGTGTTTGCATGTTTAGGTAAAAATACAATCAGATAGAATTCATAGCAAGCAGTGAACTGGCTTAGTCAGATTTGATTAAATGTAACAGATTAACTGGAATGACATTCACTCTCACAGGATGGGTGGCCAAAAATAACAAACTAAAAGTCACACCCCCAATAAGCCACGAATATGACAGTATGTCACTGTGCTTCTATTGCTATATGCACCATTCCACTGCCTATTTCATTTGTTCATTTAGCAAAAAAGACAGCTCATAATCCACTGTCTTTATCACAGTCAACACACCTATATTTTAGCTTTAATTAGCACATTTTCTCTCAGCCAGATGGCAAAATGTGTAGAATTGCAGGAAGTTAGTTGCGTTCACAAATATGTATTTTTACATGTATTCTACATGCATTTTTTGGGGGGGCCTACCCAAATTTATACAAGCCCACCCACCAATGAATTTTTGGCCACACCACTGATCCATGCCCACTTCATTCACCATACTACTAATCTGGTGTAGGATGGCTGGTAGCCTGGTAAAGGTGCGGTGTTATCAAAGAACGGAATAGAATACAAGTAGCGATGCCAATTGTCTCAATAGACTGGCAATCACAATGGTTTCTTGGCAACAGTGGAAACATTGATTAATGTGTTATCTCATAGGCATAGTCCTTTCTCATTATCTATAGTTTCCTCAATCTACAGCCATGATATGATATCCAAGTTTTGAACTACTTATAGGTATGCATAACATTTTAGAATGAACAAACTAGGGATGTACGATATATCGGTGAACATATCGGAATCGGTCAATATTAGCTGCCAACATCGGTATCGGCCCGATGTCTAGTTTAACACCGATGTTAAAACTTCTTAGGGATCAAATCCCGTTAATGGGATCGATTTGACAACATCCGGTGAAATGGCAGAGCGCCAAATTCAAATTAAATTATTAGAAATATTTAACTTTCATACAATCACAAGTGCAATACACCAAATTTAAAGCTTTACTTCTTGTTATCCAGCCTCCGTGTCATATTTCAAAAAGGCTTTCCGGCGAAAGCAAACCATGCTATTATCTGAGGACAGCACCCCATCAAACAAAAACAGACAATCATATTTCATCCCGCCAGGCGCGACACAAAACTCATAAATAACGATATAATTCATGCCTTAACTTTGAAGAGCTTATTCTGTTGGCACTCCAATATGTCCCATAAACATCACAAATGGTCCTTTTGTTCGATAAATTCCGTCGTTATATCTCCAAAATGTTCCAACTCGCCTGACATGACTACACATTATCTAATAAATTACCTGTAATCTTGGTCCAAACATTTCAAACAACTTTCCTAATCCAACTTTACGTTAAAAAATACCTAAATAATCGATAAAATTGAAGACGGGATAAACTGCGTTCAATAGCGGATAAAAACAATGTGGAGCGAGCTTTCAGGTCGCGCGACCCAACCACAACAGAACACTTGGCTATCCACCCAGATAGGAAATGGCTACTTCTTCATTACACAAAGGAAAAACATCAACCAATTTCTAAAGACTTTTGACATCCAGTGGAAGCGATAGGAACTGCAAGCAAGTGCCTTAGAAATCTAGATCCACATAGAAACCCATTGAAAACACTGTCACCTCACCAAAAAAAAAATCCTGGATGGTTTGTCCTCAGGGTTTCGCCTGCCAAATAAGTTATGTTATACTCACAGACATTATTCAAACCGTTTTAGAAACTGCAGAGTGTTTCCTATCCAAATCTACTAATAATATGCATATCCTAGCTTCTGGGCCTGAGTAACAGGCAGTTTACTTTGGGCACGCTTTTCATCCGGACCTGAAAATACCGCCCCCTAGCCTAGAGAGGTGTCACGTTCCTGACCTGTTTTCTGCTGTTTGGTGTGTGTTTAATTGGTCAGGGCGTGAGTTTTGGGTGGGTAGTCTATGTTATGTGTTTTCTATGTTGGGTTAATGGGTTGCCTGGTATGGCTCTCAATTAGAGGCAGGTGTTTGGCGTTTCCTCTGATTGAGAGTCATATTAAGGTAGGTTGTTTCACACTGTTTGTTTGTGGGTGGTTGTCTTCCGTGTCAGTACATGTTACCACACGGGACTGTTTCGGTTTGTCTGTTCCTGTTCGTGTGTTCTTCGTTTCATGTAAGTTCGCAAGTTTAGGTCTGTTTAGTTCGTTTTGTTATTTTGTTTTTCTAAAGTGTTATTTTGTGTTTCGTCGTTTGTCTAATAAATCATTATGTCCACATACCTCGCTGCGTGTTGGTCTGATCCATGCTCCTCCTCATCCGAGGAGGAGGAATATGACGACGATCGTTACAGAACCACCCACCAAACCCGGATCAAGCAGCGGGTTAACGGACAGCGCACGAAGCAGGATTTCTGGTCTTGGGAGGAAATCATGGAAGGAAAAGGACCATGGGCTAAAGTTGGAGTGAAACGCCGCCCATGGGAACAGCTGGAGGCAGCTCGGAGAGCGGAGGAAACCGGAGAGAGGAACCGGCGTTATGAGGGGACGCGTCTAGCACGGAAGCCCGAAAAGCCCGCAAGTACAACCCAAACATTTCTTGGGGGGGGGCTAAGAGGTAGTGGGTCTAGGGCAGGTAGGAGACCTGCGCCCACTTCCCAGGCTAACCGTGGAGAGCGGGAGTACGGGCAGACACCGTGTTACGCAGTAGAGCGCACGGTGTCTCCTGTACGTGTGCATAGCCCGGTGCGGGTTATTCCACCTCCCCGCACTGGTAGGGCTAGATTGAGCATTGAGCCAAGTGCCATGAAGCCGGCTCTACATATCTGGCCACCAGTACGTCTCCTTGGGCCGGCTTACATGGCACCAGCCTTACGCATGGTGTCCCCGGTTCGCCTACATAGCCCGGTGCGGGTTATTCCACCTCCCCGCACTGGTCAGGCGACGGGGAGCATACAACCAGGTAAGGTTGGGCAGGTTCAGTGCTCAAGGGAGCCAGTACGCCTACACGGTCCGGTATATCCGGCGCCACCTTCCCGCCCCAGCTCAGTACCACCAGTGCCTGCACCACGCACCAAGCCTCATGTACGTCCTCAGAGCCCTGTACGCACTGTTCCTCCTCCACGCACTCTCCCTGTGGTGCGTGTCTCCAGCCCAGTGCCTCCAGTTCCGGCACCACGCACCAAGCCTCATTGGCGTCCTCAGAGCCCTGTACGCACTGTTCCTTCTCCCCGCACTCGCCCTGAGGTGCGTGACCTCAGCCCGGTACCACCAGTGCCGGTACCACGCACCAGGCCTATAGTGCGCATCGAGAGTCCAGTGTGCCCTGTTCCTGCTCCCCGCACTAGCCTTGAGGTGCGTGTCTCTAGTCCGGTACCACCAGTTCCGGCACCACGCACCAGGCCTACTGTGCGCCTCAGCGGGTCAGAGTCGGCCGTCTGCCCAATGCCGCCTGTACTGAGCGTCTGCCCAGCGCCGTCTGAGCCATCCGTCTGCCCAGCGCCGTCTGAGCCATCTGTCTGCCCAGCGCCGTCTGAGCCATCTGTCTGCCCAGCGCCATCTGAGCCATCTGTCTGCCCAGCGCCGTCTGAACCATCCGTCTGTCCAGCGCCTTCTGAGCCATCCGTCTGTCCAGCGCCTTCTGAGCCATCCGTCTGCCCAGCGGTTTCTGAGCCATCCGTCTGCCCAGCGGTTTCTGAGCCATCCGTCTGCCACGAGCCATTAGAGCCGCCCGTCTGTCCCGAGCCATTAGAGCCGTCCGTCAGTCAGGAGCCGCTAGAGCCGTCCGTCAGTCAGGAGCTGCCAGAGCCGCCAGCCAGTCAGGAGCTGCCAGAGCCGCCAGCCAGTCAGGAGCTGCCGGAGCCGCCAGCCAGTCAGGAGCTGCCAGAGCCGCCAGCCAGTCAGGAGCTGCCAGAACCGCCAGCCAGTCAGGAGCTGCCAGAGCCGCCAGCCAGTCAGGAGCTGCCAGAACCGCCAGCCAGTCAGGAGCTGCCAGAGCTGCCCTTCAGTCATGAGCTGCCCTTCAGTCATGAGCTGCCCTTCAGTCATGAGCTGCCCTCCAGTCATGAGCTGCCCTCCAGTCATGAGCTGCCCTACAGTCATGAGCTGCCCTACAGTCATGAGCTGCCCTACAGTCATGAGCTGCCCTACAGTCATGAGCTGCCCTACAGTCATGAGCTGCCCTTCAGTCATGAGCTGCCCTTCAGTCATGAGCTGCCCTTCAGTCATGAGCTGCCCTCCAGTCATGAGCTGCCCTCCAGTCATGAGCTGCCCTACAGTCATGAGCTGCCACTCAGTCCGGAGCTGCCACTCAGTCCGGAGCTGCCACTCAGTCCGGAGCTGCCACTCAGTCCGGAGCTGCCACTCAGTCCGGAGCTGCCACCCAGTCCGGAGCTGCCACCCAGTCCGGAGCTGCCACTCAGTCCGGAGCTGCCATTAGTACGGAGTTGTCCCTCTGTCCTAAGCTACCTCTCTGTCCGGAGCTACCTCTCTGTCCTGAGCTACCTCTCTGTCCTGAGCTACCTCTCTGTCCTGAGCTACCTCTCTGTCCTGAGCTACCTCTCTGTCCTGAGCTACCTCTCTGTCCTGAGCTGTCTCCTCTATGTAGGAGGGGCCTTTGTGAAGGTTCCTGGACCATGGTCGGGGGCGAGGGTCGCCACTCAAAGGACGCGAAGGAGAGGGACAACGACAGTGGTGGAGTGGTGTCCTCGTCCACCGCCGGAGCCGCCACCGCGGACAGATGCCCACCCAGACCCTCCCCTTGAGTTGTAGGGGTGCGCCCGGAGTTCGCACCTTGAGGGGGGGGGGTTCTGTCACGTTCCTGACCTGTTTTCTGCTGTTTGGTGTGTGTTTAATTGGTCAGGGCGTGAGTTTTGGGTGGGTAGTCTATGTTATGTGTTTTCTATGTTGGGTTAATGGGTTGCCTGGTATGGCTCTCAATTAGAGGCAGGTGTTTGGCGTTTCCTCTGATTGAGAGTCATATTAAGGTAGGTTGTTTCACACTGTTTGTTTGTGGGTGGTTGTCTTCCGTGTCAGTACATGTTACCACACGGGACTGTTTCGGTTTGTCTGTTCCTGTTCGTGTGTTCTTCGTTTCATGTAAGTTCGTAAGTTTAGGTCTGTTTAGTTCGTTTTGTTATTTTGTTTTTCTAAAGTGTTATTTTGTGTTTCGTCGTTTGTCTAATAAATCATTATGTCCACATACCTCGCTGCGTGTTGGTCTGATCCATGCTCCTCCTCATCCGAGGAGGAGGAATATGACGACGATCGTTACAAGAGGTTAAAAACCAATGTCAAAGCTACCGTGCATACATATATAACGTGTGGAAAATGATGACGCCACATAAAATGACGCCACGTAAAATGATGTGCTACACGTGCAACACAGCATTCCTAACCTAGCCCACAATGTCTGCTGTGTGGATCGAGCAGTTGTTGCGTAGAGTGATGAGTGTGGAGTCAGGTGCAGAGAGCAGAGGATTCGGAAAAAAACACTTATTCCGTACAATAACTGCGCACAAAGAGGGTGACGCCGAACACAGGCGTAAAGCACTCCAAAATCATGTACTAGCCACAATAAGGATTAGCCACAATAGTGGACTTTGCGGTTAGCCTTCAAAATAAAAGTATGGCATAATTCTACTATTTGTATTAATTTGCATCACTGTCAATGACATTTTTATTTTGACGGAAAACCGCAAATTCCACTATTGTGCTTAATCCTTAACACAAAACCCGGTCCGGTCGAGCCTCACAAGCCAGCTGAAGCTAGCTGGCTGCTTATAACGTTAGCTTTGGACAACAGGGTTAAGTATCTGGCTAGCTATTTATTTTCATGAACTGAAGTTCAATTTCAATAGGCAAACAACAAAGTGGCAACCTAGCTAATACTTAGCTAGCTAACTAACTATAGCTACTGAAACAGTTTGTCGTTTTTGCTATATTTTTGGGGAAAAACATTGTTTGCATACATGAGATAGCTAACTTTTTTTTGGTGTGACATATGAAATACAAGTGATAGTGTAATCAATGTGTAATAACTACGTAAAAAATGTATGAACACATTCAATTGTTATGTGACGTGCAGTCATATTCAGGTCCTGATTGGCCAATCAAACTTTATTTGCCACATGTGCCGAATACCACAAGTGTAGACTTTACCGTGAAATGCCCTTACAAGCCCTTAACCAACAGTGCAGTTCAAGAAGAAGAAAATATTTACCAAGTAGGCTAAAATAAAAAGTAACACATTAACAATAACGAGGCTATATACAGGGGGCACCGGTTCCCGAGTCAGTGTGCAGGGGTAATCTGTACATGTAGATGAGGTAATCTGTACATGTAGATGGGTGCGAAGTGACTATGCATAGGTAACAAACAAACAGCGAGTTGCAGCAGTGTACAAGAGGGGGTGTCAATGTAAATTGTTCGGTGGCGATTTTTATGAATTGTTCAGCAGTCTAATGGCTTGGGGGTAGAAGCTGTTGAGGAGCCTTTTGGTCCTAGACTTGGCGCTCCGGTACCGCTTGCAGTGCGGTAGCAGAGAAAACATTCTATAACTTGGGTAACTGGACAATTTTATGGGCTGTCCTCTGACACCGCCTATTATATAGGTCCTGAATGGCAGGAAGCTTGGCCCCAGTGATGTACTGGGCCGTTCGCACTACCCTCTGTAGCACCTTATGGTCAGATGCCGAGCAGTTTCCATACCAGGTGGCGATGCAACCAGTCAGGATGCTCTCGATGGTGCAGCTGTTGAACCTTTTGAGGATCTGGGGGCCCATGCCAAAACTTTTCAGACTCCTGAGGGGGAAAATGTGTTGTTGTGCCCTCTTCACGACTGTCTTGGTGTGTTTGGACCATGACAGTTTGTTGGTGATGTGGACTTCAAGGAACTTGAAGCTCTCAAGCTGCTCCACTGCAGCCCCATCAATGAGAATGGGGGCCTGTTCGGCCCGCCTTTTCTTGTAGTCCACGATCAGCTCCTTTGTCTTGCTCACATTGAGGGAGAGGTTGTTGTCCTGGCACCACACTGCCAGTTCTCTGACCTCCTCCCTATAGGCCGTCTCATTGTTGTTGGTGATCAGGCCTACCACTGTTGTGTCATCAGCATACTTAATGATGGTGTTGGAGTCGTGTTTGGCCACGTAGTCGTGGGTGAACAGGGAATACAGGAGGGACTAAGTACACACCCCTGAGGGGCCCCAGTGTTAAGGATCAGCGTGGCAGATGTGTTGTTGCCTACTCTTACCACCTGGGGGCGGCCCGTCAGGAAGACCAGGATCCATTTGCAGAGGGAGGTGTTTAGTCCCAGAGTCCTTAGCATAGTGATGAGCTTCGTGGGCATTATGGTGTTGAACGCTGAGCTGTAGTTTATGAACAGCATTCTCACATAGGTGTTCCTTTTGTCCAGGTGAGAAAGGGCGGTGTGGAGTGCGATTGAGATTGCGTCATCTGTGGATCTGTTGGGGCGGTATTTGAATTGGAGTGGGTCTAGGGTGTCCGGGAGGATGCTGTTGATGTGAGCAATGACTAGCCTTTCAAAGCACATCATGGCTACCGACGTAAGTGCCACAGGGCGGTAATAATTTAGGCAGGTTACCTTCGCTTCCTTGGGCACAAGGACTATAGTGGTTTGCTTGAAACATGTAGGTATTACAGACTCAGTCACGGAGAGGTTGAAAATGTCAGTGAAGACACTTGACAGTTGGTCCGCGCATGCTTTGAGTACATGTCCTGGTAATCCGTCTGGGCCAGCGGCTTTGTGAATGTTGACCTGTTTAAAGGTTTTGTTAATGTCAGCTACCGAGAGCGTCTTCACACAGTCATCCAGAACAGCTGGTGCTCTCGTGCATGCTTCAGTGTTGCTTGCCTCGAAGTGAGCATAAAAGGCATTTAGCTTTTCTGGTAGGCTCACATCTGGGTATCCCTTTGTAGTCCGTAATAGTTTTCAAGCCCTGTCACATCCGACGAGCATCAGAGCCGGTGTAGTAGGATTCAATCTTAATCCTGTATTGATGCTTTGCTTGTTTGATGGTTCGTCTGAGGGCATAGCGGGATTTCTTATAAGCGGCCGGATTAGTCTCCCGCTCCTTGAAGCGGCAGCTCTAGCCTTTAGTTCGATGCGGATGTTGCCTGTAAACCATGGCCTCTGGTTGGGATATGTACGTTCAGTCACTGTGGGGATGAAGTGTAACATCCGTCTCATCTGACCACTTCTGTATTGAGCGAGTCACTAGTACTTCCTGCTTTTGTTTTTTCTTGTAAGCAGGAATCAGGAGGATAGAATTATGGTCAGATTTGCCAAATGGAGGGTGGGGGAGAGCTTTGTATGCAACTCTCTGTGTGGAGTAAAGGTGGTCTAGGATCCCCCCCCCACTGGTTGCACATGTGAGATGCTGGTAAATATTTTGTAAAACTGATTTAAGTTTGCCTGCATTAAAGTTCCCTGCCACTAGGAGCGCCGCTTCTGGGTGAGCATTTTCTTCTTTGCTTATGGCCTTATAGAGTTGGTTGAGACTGGTCTTAGTGCCAGCTTCGTTTTGTGGTGGTAAATAGACGGCTACGAATAATACAGATGAGACACGCTTATTTGACACGACAAATAGTGTTTTTTGACACACAAAGACCCAAACTGCGTTCCATAGAAATCCTGGTTGGGAATGAAACGACTGAACAAATGAACAGTGAAACAGCACAGCAAGTAAGTGAAAGAAATAGGTTTTGATTATGTTTTACTGGTTATGGGGACATATGTAAATGCTAACAAAATAACTTTTTGTTGTGTGTGTGTGTAACCTTTATTTAACTAGGCAAGTCAGTTAAGAACAAATTCTTATCTACAATTACGGCCTGGACGATGCTGGGCCAATTGTGCGCCGCCCTATTTGACTCCCAATCGCGGCCGGATGTAATAGAGCCTCGATTTGAACCAGGGACTGTAGTGACGCCTCTTGCACTGAGATGCAGTGACTGTGTCCGTGTGTGTGTTAACTATTTGACTTATCGGTATAATTTTTTGGGGGCGAGGAAAATATTGGATTTCGGTGTCCGCCAAAAATATCATGTCGGTGCATCACTACAACAAACAAATATGGGAAATGGTTAACCCATGTGGTTTGTCACAACATCGGTGCATCATGTTTGTGCAGACTAAATTTACTTTACAAATGGAAGGTTTGTTATAATATTGTAATAACACATGAAAAGTAAGCACTGTACTGTTCATCACCAGTGTCAGACTAGACTGATACTTATCCTAGGGATGCAGGCTTGCTCTGTACAGTAGACTAGATGGGTTTGTCTTTTTTAATGTGATGCTAAGTTTAAACAGTGACAAAATGCCACACCACAGAGCCCAGGGAACTGGAGAGAAAATATGCAATCCTGCTGAAACTTTATCTTCTGAGTCAGGGAGTCATCTGTTGTTAGCCTAACTCAGGAACATGACGGCATCACTCTCCAAGCGTCCTCCATTATGTTGGGCCAAATGTTAAAAGGAAAGGCTGTTTTTGGTGTTGCTGCATTCCCTCATTTTTCACTCTCCTCTATGAGGCCCTCTGGTTGTGTTCGTGACCCATCGTTTGTTGTTATCTCAATGTAACATACAGGGTGCTGATGTGGCACGCGGTGATTAGACTAAGTCTGGTGTCTCTCGCCAAGTAGTGTTCCTTCTAGTTTCTTATAAGAGCTGTTCAGTTAAACTGTTTTTCAGATACTAAGCACCTTGTTCAGACCTTACCTAACCTAATGCATACTTGAAAGTTTTTTCACCCCGTAAAAGCTCAGTCATAACATTATTGTTAGGCTATTTTCTAAAGTTGCATGGCATGGCTGCATATGTTATATTGTTTTGTTTTATGGATTGAGTTGTTTGAGCTGAATACATGCACACATGGCTTTGTTTTATTCAGGATTGGGAGAAATCAGATGGCCAGTAATTTTTGGATTAGATGGTAATGTTCCTTCAGTATATTTTCATATTGGCTGAAGGATCAAGGCCTGTAGCCTTCTTGCTAGTATTAGCAAGATACTACAATAAGGAGGCCTAATGGTAATGCTTAGACTATTAGCAAGCAGAAAAATGACAATCACACAATTTCAACTAATGTGTTATAACGGTTTATTAAAGATTATTATTAGTTGATATATTGTTTATAAATAATAATAAACAGTCCAACTACTTATAAACCATTTGTAAATCATTCATAAAGTAGGCTATACCTTAATGTAAAGCGTTGTTACCAGCTTCTATCCCCAAGCCATAAGACTGCTAAATAGCTAACAAAAAGGCTACACAGACTATCGGAGTTGACCTTGGTATTTTATACTTATTTTTGTACTTTCCCTATGCACACTCACAGGCCCTACCCCATAATCACACAAGGGCTGGGCGATATGGCCAAAATATCATATCCCGATATAGGTCATTTCATATTCCGATAACGATGCATATCACGTTATAGCACATTTTCTGTAAATTCAATGACTTAAATGACCACATGTAAAGGCCTATTTCTTATTACATGTTGAATTATACTCAACAAATAAAAAGGTACTTACTCGTATTTGAATATTTATTATATATAGAACCTGTGCAAATTTTCAATTAAGCATGTAACAAAATTAAAAAAATTAATGTATAAAATCTAAAAAGGTAAATAGAAAACACTTCAGCTATAGTTGCAAACAAAATAAACAAAATATATTTATTTTGTTTGCAACTATAGCTGAAGTGTTTTCTATTTACCTTTTTAGATTTCATGAGTTGGTGCTATATATATATATATATATATATATATATATATATATATATATATATATATATATATATATATATATATATATATATATATATATGGGTGCCTGCCTGTTTTGCATGTTATTTTGGCGTTAATACGTGTCACATATCAATTTGCATTTGGTACCTTGGGTCGAGTGTTAGCACCAACTCATGAAACACCCGTTTCTCGACCGTGTAAATTGGGGCCTTGTCTTTGCAGATGTAAGTTGTAACGGCAGCTGTTCTCCTTCCATCTTCGTGATTCTTTGCCATATGGTGTGCCGCGGGCAAAAGCCTCTTGCAACGTCTGAGTCAGGTTTGTTTTGAACACTCAACTGTACTTGTTTGGGTCTCATCCGTAGACTCTCTCTGTACTGTTTCACATGATTCTTGCGTAGGTGGTAAAAGAGGTTAGTGGTGTTTGAGTCTGTTGTCAGGACCGGCCTGCGGCCTATTTTGCAGTGGACGGTTTTCTGGTCTGTGTCAGACTTTTCATACTCAAACCACATCCATGCGACCGAAGTTCCCCCTCTTAGGTACGAGCTCCGTGGCTCTGTGTCATGTTCACTCTCTTCCAAGTTTGTTTGTGTTGCAAATTCCGTGTGGAAGAACGCAAAGCGTCGTCCAATTGACTAAAACTATTGCCGTAAAGAGTGTGATTTGCGACACAAAGAAATAAACTATAGAAAAACGTCTATCGTTTCATATTATGCTCTATCGTCACACGATATATATCGCCCAGCCCTAACTCACACTGATATTCCAACACGCATACAAACACTCACGCCATAATTTGCTCACACACACATAATATGCAGAAACTGTACATTTATACTGACTCTACACACACACACCCACTCTCATACAATCATTATATAGGCTGCTGCTACTCTGTTTATCATATATCCTGATGCCTAGTCACTTTACCTCTATACATATCTAGCTCTATCGACCCAGTATCCCTGCACATTGTTAATATGGACCTGGAAGTGACTGACCCTGTGTATAGTATGCTTGCTTACTTACTTTATTGTGTTTTTCTTATTTTTATATCTTGTGTTTTTGTTCTACCTTGTTATTTTTTAGTATTACATTGTTATTTATTCCTGCATTGTTTTCACTGTACTTGTGCATGTGACATTGAAACTTAAGTAGACTTACAGTATAATGCTCATCTCAAAATGTTGCAGTTATTTTTCCCATGAAAGGAATTTTTCTCAGTTAAAGACGTAATCTCAAATCCAATAGCATTGGTCTATCATTTCAGGTTGTATGACTCCTTAGAGAGACTATTGACATCTTTATCTCTGCTGTGTTTGCCTCAGCCTGGCCAAACAGCTCCCATCCACAGGTAGAAGAGCACTTACAGTAAAGTCGTAAAAAAATCAGCGGTAGCTGTGTGGTGCCTCAGACAGACCTGGATCGGATCCCCTCCACATACGCTAAGGGGCCTGAGGACTTGGGCCTCTGCCAGCCCCACTGTATCCTACCCAGCACTTGGCCCTATCTTCTCCCAGGCTGCTCCCCACATGCCACACAGACAGTCATTGTGCTGCCTCTGAGGACCTGTGCCTCCTGCTCAGAGCAGGCATGTGGAGCTGGTTAGAGCTCCCTCAAAGAAGTTCTCTCACACACTGCGTCATGGAAAAGAGCACTGGGGCTCATAGAGGCAAGAGTTGTCAGGTAGCATATGGCACCGTTGGTTAGGGAAGGAGCCTTTATACCCTCCTGATGTTGGCATTTTGGTTACAACTGAAAGACAGTGCTAAAAGTTCTTCACACAATGCTTGACTCAAGGGTGGAAGAGTTAGCATTGGAATTAAAAGTCAATTGGGGTTCATTTTAAACCACTTGGGAAATGATTCAATTTGCCTATTCATGATTTGTGAGTCAGAATCTTGTTTAGAAATACTAATTAAAGATACTAGGTTGAATGATGAGATCACTGCATTCTGCACTTAAAGTTGAGGAATGATAATGTGCTTAGCGTGGAGATAAAGCAAGCATCCTTTCTTACTGGTTTCCACCAGTCATGCACTCTGTTTGACAGTTTCTAATACTGTGTCACGCCCTGACCGTATAGATCCTTTTTATGTCTCTATTTTGGTTGGTCAGGGCGTGAGTTTGGGTGGGCATTCTATGTCTCGTGTTCTATGTTGTCCTTGTTTTGTATTTCTATGTGTTTGGCCTGGTATGGTTCCCAATCAGAGGCAGCTGTCTATCGTTGTCTCTGATTGAGAACCATACTTAGGTAGCCTGTTCCCACCTGTGTTTGTGGGTAGTTGTTTTCTGTTTAGTGTTTGTTGCACCTTTCAGAACTGTTCGTTGGTCGTTTTGTTGTTTTTGTTCGCGTATTCATCTTTATTAAAAGTATTATGGATACGTACCACGCTGCACTTTGGTCCTCCTCTCCTTCTCCCGACGACGTTCGTTACATACTGGTTGTCTTCATTGTATAAACCACTATTAATGATATTATCTTCTTATAGTCATACATTTGATCACCACATCAGTTACCACTTCATATCGTTCTCCATTGTCTTAATCATTTCCTTTGTTTTACAGGGAGGAACCCAGAGTCTCAACACATCCACCCTTTAAAGGACATGGAGAAAGGCAAAGGTATGGGATTTAGGTTATCGACAGGGCTTTGATTGCTTATAAGACTGCTTAGTAATATACAGTGCCTTCGGGGAAGTATTCAGACCCCTTGACTTTTTCCACATTTTGTTACGTTACAGACTTATTCGAAAATGTATTAAAAATAAATACATCTTTAGCAATCTACACACAATACCTGATAATGAGCGAAAACAGGCTTTTAGAAATGTTTGCAAATGTATTACAAATAAAAAACAGATTACTTATGTAAATAAGTATTCAGACCCTTTGCTATGAGACTCGAAATTGAGCTGAGGTGCATCCTGTTTCCATTGATTATCCTTGAGATGTTTCTACAACTTGATTAGAGTCCACCTGTAGTAAATTCAATTGATTGGACATGATTTAGAAAGGCACACATTTGTCTATATTTACATTTACATTTAAGTCATTTAGCAGACGCTCTTATCCAGAGCGACTTACAAATTGGAAAGTTCATACATATTCATCCTGGTCCCCCCGTGGGAATTGAACCCTGGTCCCCCCGTGGGAATTGAACCCACAACCCTGGCATTGCAAGCGCCATGCTCTACCAACTGAGCCACACGGGACCATATAAGGTCCCACAGTTGCTCGTGCATGTCAGAGCAAAAACCAAGCCATGAGGTTGAAGGGAATTGTCCGTAGAGCTCCGAGACAGGATTGTGTCGAGGCACAGATCTGGGGAAGGTTACCAAAAACATTCTGCAGCATTGAAGGTCCCCAAAAACACAGTGGCCTCCATCATTCTTAAATGGAAGAAGTTTGGAACCACCAAGACTCTTCTTAGAGCTGGCCGTCCATCCAAACTGAGCAATCGGAGGAGAAGGGCCTTGTTCAGGGAGTTGACCAAGAACCAGATGGTCACTCTGACAGAGCTCCAGAGTTCCTCTGTGGAGATGGGAGAACCTTCCAGAAGGACAACCCTCTATGCAGCATTCCACCAATCAGGCCTTTATGGTAGAGTGGCCAGACGGAAGCAACTCCTCAGTAAAAGGCATATGACAGGCCGCTTGGAGTTTGCCAAAAGGCACCTAAAGACTCTCAGACCATGAGAAACATGATTTTCTGGTCTGATGAAACCCAGATTGAACTCTTTGGCCTGAATGCCAAGTGTCACGTCTGGAGGAAACCTGGCAACATCATGCTGTGGGGATGTTTTTCAGCAGCATGGACTGGGAGACTAGTCAGAATCGAGGCAAAGATGAACAGAGCAAAGTACAGAGAGATCTTTGATGAAAACCTGCTCCAGAGCGCTCAGGACCTCAGACTGGGGCAAAGGTTCACCTTCCAAGAGAACAATGACCCTAAGCACACAGCCAAGACAACACAGGATTGGCTTCAGGACAAGTCTCTGAATGTCCTTGAGTGGCCCAGCCAGAGCCCAGACTTGAACCTGATCGAACATCTCTGGAGAGACCTGAAAATAGTTCTGCAGCAACGCTCCCCATCCGACCTGACAGAGCTTGAGAGGATCTGCAGAGAAGAATGGGAGAAACTCCCCAAATACAGGTGTGCCATGCTTGTATCGTCATACCCAAGAAGACTTGATGCTGTAATCACTGCCAAAGGTGTTTCAACAAAGTACTGAGTAAAGGGTCTGAATACTTATTTGAATGTAATATTTCAGTTTCTATTTCTAAAAACCTGTTTTTGCTTTGTCATTATGGGGTATTGTGTGTAGATTGATGAGGGAAAAAACGATTTAATCCATTTTAGAATAAGGCTGTAATGTAACAAAATATGTAAAAAGTGAAGAGGTCTGAGTATTTTAAGAATGCACTTTATATATACATATATGTTTTATACAAATCGACTTAGTCATGCGTGCATACATTTTGCGTATTGGTGGTCCCAGGAATCGAACCCACTACCCTGCCATTACAAGCTTGTGTCCCTCCGTTATGTAACAGGTTGTACAAAGGACAATTTAAGCCTACTAGAAAGTGTGTGCCCTCAGGCCTGGAGGGAAGCAAAAGTCATTCTGCTGCCCAAGGATAGTATAGCCCCCTTTACTGGCTCAATTAGCCGACCAATCCGCCTGTTACCAACCCTTACTAAACTTTTGGCAAAAAATATGTTTGACCAGATACAATGCTATTTTACGGTAAACAAATTGACAACAGACTTTCAGCACGCTTATAGGTAAGGGCATTCAACAAGCTCAGCACCTACACAAATTACTGATTGGCTGAGAGAAATTGCTGATAAAAATATGTTTTGTTAGACTTCGGTGCAGCTTTTTACATTATCGATCATAGTCTGTTGCTGGAAGAACTTGTGTAAGGGCTTTACACCCCCTGCTATATTGTGGATAAAGAGTTACCTGTCTAACAGAAAACAGAGGGTGTTCATTAATGAAAGCCTCTCTAACATAATCCAGGTAGAATCAGGAATTCCCCTGGGCTGCTGTCTAGGCCCCTTACTTTTTTCAATTTTTACTAGTCAAATCACATTTTATTTGTCACAAGCGCCGAATACAGCAGGTGTAGACATTACCGTGAAATGCTTACTTACAAGCCCTTAAGCAACAATGCAGTTCAAGAAATAGCGTTACTAAAATATTTACAGGAAATGTACATAACAATAACGAGGCTATATACAGGGGGGTACCGGTACAGAGTCAATGAGCGGGGGTACAGGTTAGAGGTCGACCGATTAATCGGAGTCGCCGATCAATTACGGCCGATTTCAAGTTTTCATAACAATCGGTATTTTTGGACACCGATTTGCCGATTTTTATTTTGTATTTTTATTTATAAAAAAAAATATATATATATATATATTTTTTAACACCTTTATTTAACTAGGCAAGTCAGTTAAGAACACATTCTTATTTTCAATGACGGCCTAGGAACAGTGGGTTAACTGCCTTGTTCAGGGGCAGAACGACAGATTTTTACCTTGTCAGCTCGGGGATTCGTTTTTGCAACCTTCCGGTTACTAGTCTAACGCTCTAACCACCTGCCTTACATTGCACTCCACAAGGAGCCTGCGTGGCAGGCTGACTACCTGTTACGTGAGGGCAGCAAGAAGCCAAGGTAAGTTGCTAGCTAGCATTAAACTTATCTTATAAAAAACAATCAATCTTAACATAATCACTAGTTAACTACACATGGTTGATGATATTACTAGTTTATCTAGCGTGTCCTGCGTTGCATATAATCGATGCGGTGCCTGTTAATTTCTCATTGAATCACAGCCTACTTCGACAAACAGGTGATGATTTAACAAGCGCATTTGCGAAAAAAGCACTGTCGTTGCATCAATGTACCTAACCATAAACATCAATGCCTTTCTTTAAAATCAATACACAAGTATATATTTTTAAACCTGCATATTTAGTTAATTTTGCCTGCTAACATGAATTTCGTATAACTAGTGCAATTGTGTCACTTCTCTTGCATTCCGTGCAAGCAGTCAGGGTATATGCAGCAGTTTGGGCCGCCTGGCTCATTGCGAACTGTGTGAAGTTCATTTATTCCTAACAAAGGCCGTAATTAATTTGCCAGAATTGTACATAATTATGACATAACATTGAAGGTTGTACAATGTAACAGCAATATTTAGACTTAGGGATGCCATCCGTTAGATAAAATTCGGAACGGTTCCGTATTTCACTGAAAGAATAAATTGTTTTTTTCCAAAATGATTGTTTCCGGATTCGACCATTTTAATGACCAAAGGCTCGTATTTTTGTGGGTTATTATGTTATAATTAAGTCTATGAATTGATAGAGCAGTCTGACTGAGCGATGGCAGGCTCGTAAGCATTCATTCAAACAGCACTTTCGTGTCTTTGCCAGCAGCTCTTCGCAATGCTTCAAGCATTGCGCTGTTTATGACTTCAAGCCTATCAACTCCCGAGATTAGGCTGGTGTAACCGATGTGAAATGGTTAGCGGGGTGCGCGCTAATAGCGTTTCAATCGGTGAAGTCACTCGCTCTGAGACTTGGAGTAGTTATTCCCCTTGCTCTGCATGGGTAATGCTGCTTCAAGGGTGGCTGTTGTCGATGTGTTCCTGGTTCGAGCCCAGGTAGGAGCGAGGAGAGGGACGGAAGCTATACTGTTACACTGGCAATACTAAAGTGCCTATAAGAACATCCAATAGTCAAAGGTATATGAAATACAAATCGTAAAGAGAGAAATAGTCCTATAATTCCTATAATAACTACAACCTGAAACTTCTTACCTGGGAATATTGAACACTCATGTTAAAAGGAACCACCAGCTTTCATATGTTCTCATGTTCTGAGCAAGGAACTTAAACGTTAGCTTTTTTACATGGCACATATTGCACTTTTACTTTCTTCTCCAACACTTTGTTTTTGAATTATTTAAACCAACTTGAACATGTTTCATTATTTATTTGAGGCTAAATTGATTTTATTGATGTATTATATTAAGTTAAAATAAGTGTTCATTCAGTATTGTTGTAATTGTCATTATTACAAAAATAATGGTCCTCCTTTTTGGTCCTCCAATAATCGGTACCGGCGTTGAAAAATCAATCGGTCAACCTCTAGTACAGGCTAGTCGAGAGAATTTGTAAAGTGACTATGCATAGATAATAAACAGCGAGTAGCAGCAGTGTAAAAACAAAGGGGGGGGGGGGGTCAATGTAAATAGTCCAGGTGGGCAGTCTTATGGCTTGGGGGTAGAAGCTGTTAAGGAGGCTTTTGGTCCAAGACTTGGCGCTCCGGTACCGCTTGCCGTGCGGTAGCAGAGACAGTAAAACCAGTGTGTCCATGTGTATAGTGTCAAGTCATCTGCATACGTCAGCTACTACAGCGACTGAAATGACTGCAACACTTAACAAAGAGCTGCAGTTAGTTTCAGTTGGTCCTAAGTATTTTAAAAAGTATTCTATTTTGGACAAATCATTCACTAAACCCTAAACCTCAACTAAATCTTGTAATGAATAATGTGGAAATTGAGCAAGTTGAGGTGACTAAACTGCTTGGAGTAACCCTATTGTAAACTGTCATGGTCAAAACATAGTGATACAACAATAGCTAAGATGGGAAGAAGTCTGTCTTTAATAAAGCGCTGCTCTGCCTTAACAACACTATCAAGAAGGCAGGTCCTACAGGCCCTAGTTCTGTCGCACCTGAACTACTGTTCAGTCGTGTGGTCAGGTGCCACAAAGAGGGATTACAATTGGCTCAGAACAGGTCAGCACGGGTGGCCCTTAACCTTAGACACATCATCATCTGCACATCTATCACTCCAGTATTAATGCTAAATTGTAATTGTTTTCGCCTCTATGGCCTATTTATTGCCTTACCTCCCTACTCTTCTACATTTGCACACACTGTACATAGATTTTTATATTTTTATTTTGTGTTATTGACTGTACATTTGTTTATGTGTAACTCTGTGTTGTTGTTTTTGATGCACTGCTTTGCTTTATCTTGGCCAGGTCGCAGTTGTAATGAGAACTTGTTCTCAACTGGCCTACCTGGTGAAATAAAAATAAATAAATGGATGTATAGTAAACATGACGCCCCAAGAATACATATGCCGGGTTAAAATGACCCGATAATGTTATCTGTGTTTTATTTATATGGGTCTAAAATATTATCCATTTTGTTGAACATAATTATTTTGAGTTATTATTTGGACCTTTTCAATAATTATTTTATTGTTTGAAATGTTTTTAGTCACTCTTCAACAGTTTGATATACATTTCAATGATAACATATTATGAAAATTCATAACAGCTATTGAAAATATTAGCATATCTTTCTTACAATCAAAGTTTCAAATTGAACCTTTTAGTGTGAACAGAATTAAACCACCTTAAGTTAAGCATATTTTATAATATTTCAAAACATTTATTTGAAAATCCAGAGTTCATCATCAATATAAACGACAACACTAACAATTGTGAATTTAGAAAACATGAACACTAAAAGGAACAGAGTGTGTGTGATGCTTACTTATGCTGTCTTAGTCCATGCATTTGTTACAAACCACAAGCATGTGACTGTGCTCTTTGCAGACGGGTGTGTTGCACTGAGAACACCAGCAGCTGACTTTTCTATCCTTTGCACTTGGGCAGAGCTGGCACCTCTTCCTCTTCTGGCCCTGGCTGCTCTGAGTGGTGGCTCTCTTTCATCACCCCACATATTTCCATTGCCTCAGTTCTTCTGTGGAGATGGGAGAACCTTCCAGAAGGACAACCATCTCTGCAGCACTCCAACAATCAGGCCTTTATGGTAGAGTGGCCAGAGGGAAGCCACTCCTCAGTAAAAGGCACATGACAGCCCGCTTGGACGGAATGCCAAGCGTCACGTCTGTAGGAAAGCTGCTCATCCACTGTGACGCAGTCGCTGGGTGGCCACATGGTGGCCTTATACATTGGATTCTTCAGTGGATACAAAAATTGCTCCCGTGTGGAGACACCCAGCTTTTCTCCATGCCGGCAAGGAGTGTTAAACAAATGAAGGCCTTTAGTTCCTCTTTGTTGACTTCTCTCCACTCTGTCCCTTTTGCTGTTGCTGTTCTCCGTCCTTCTAAATGTGTACACTTTAGGACCTCCTCAATGATGTTGTCGCTAATGAACAGCTCCCAGGCATCTGTTGGTTGTATATCTGGCAACATTCGTATGAGCCCCCTTATGAAACTCCTTTTACTCAAGGAGTTAAAAAGGAGAAATGAAAACGGTGATTAATGAATATTAAAAACAAGATATTTGGTACATATTTTATTAATTACATACATTTTTTTGTTGGAGCAGAAAGACATGTCAGTTTGACGAGTGCAATGCAGTGAATTCCATAGGAAATACATACGGGTCATATTTGACCCACATATGAAAACTTGGTAGTGATGCAAAAACAATTTTTACTTAAAAAATAAGAAATTAAAAAACAAAACCAGGATGTTAAAACATTAAAGACACATTATTTACTGGAATATTAGATGATGACATTTTTTGGGAGGATCAATACAGCAAAAAAAAACATTAGACCGGGTCATTTTGACCAACATATGCATCCTAGGGTTAAAAGTACACGGGGAGCTAACATTAATGATATGCATGTCAATCTCTGATAGCTCAATGTGGAAGAGATATTCACTTCATCACTACTTGTTTTTGTAAGAAGTGTTGACAAGCTGAATATACCAAGCTGTCTGTTTAAACTACTAGCACACATCTCGGACACCCCACAAGACATGCCACCAGAGGTCTCTTCACAATCCCCAAGCCCAGAACAGACTATGGGAGGCGCACAGTACTACATGGAGCCATGACTACAGTCCAACAATAGACATAGGTAGATACTGGTTGATCCTGTGACATGGCACACTTTTTACTACAAAAAAAAATGTGTCTCAACGAGCTTCCAAGCTGGGGGTAGAACACTTCCTCTCTCGCCCCACTGTCACAACCCCCCTTCGCACAGCTGATGCTGGCTATTTAATAGGGAATTAAAGGGGAAGCGCCCTATTAGAAAGAGAAGCACTAAGACGGTTCAGACAAATTCAGGGCCGTCACACACCCCCTCCCCTGGAAAAAGCAGACCATTGCCCTGGAAGGCACATCCTTGTCTGGCAAACCGAGAAAAGTCTCCTCATCACTTTCCTCTACAAAAATATTCAGGACTTTGCGGCGGTCACGCTCCTCAGCTGAGGGGGAACAGGCCTTAAGGCGTGAGACTTCTTGGTGTTGGAATTCAAGAAAAGTCTCCTTGTCACTTTCCTCTTCAAAGATATCCAGGACCTTGTGGCGCCAAATCTCCTCCAATTCCTCAGCCGCGGGGGTAACAGGCCTTAAGGCGGGAGACATGGACAACACGCATACCTTCACGTGTGTCCTTTTTCTCCACTCTGTAGTTCAGAGGGCCCATCTGCTCCACAATCCTATATGGGTCTTGCCATTTATGAGTGAGCTTGGCTTAAAAGAATTGTTCAACTTTTGAGTATGGATGATCGCGAAGCCACACCCGATCACTAACCTGGAACTGGATGTCTCGTCTATTCTTATCATAACTTCTCTTCTGTTTGAGATGAGCCTTGATCATGTTCTTTGAGACGAGCTCTCAAGTCGTGAAGATGGACTACCTGGTCATAGCAGAGTCTGGAGTAACATGCTGTAGCACCATATCCAAGGGTCCTCGGAAGGGACGACTCTGGTTCAGCTCTGCAGGGGTGACTCCAGTGGACTCTTGCACAGCAGAATTCAGGGCAAATCGAAACTCATGAAGGTGCTAGTCCCAGTGTTTGTGCTTGGTCCCTAAATAGGAAGCAACCATTGTTTTCAAGGTTCTATTAACCCTCTCTGTGAGGTTGGTCTGTGGGTGATCGGCCGTGGGAAACTTCTGTCTCAGGTTCAATCTTTGGCAGGTCTCCTCAAAGAGATCAGAGACGAATGGGGAACCTCGGTCAGACAGGATGTAATCAAGCACTCCCCAGCGAGTCAGGATCTCTTTCATGAGGATGTTAGAGACGGTCCTCGCTGTGGCGTGACAAAGGGCAAAGAGCTCCACCCACTTGGAATAGTAATGAACAAAAACAAGAATGTACACATTCTGATTGGAGCTTCTTGGAAATGGACCCATCAAATCCACTCCTAACATTTCCCAAGGTTGGGTAACCACAGTTTGCTGTAACTTGCCAGCAGGCTTTCTGCCTTGTGGTTTGTACATTTGACAAACCTGACAGTTTCGGATGTGTGACTTCACATCCATGCTCAGATGTGGCTAGTACAGTAATGCTTGTAACCGCTTGTAGGTTTTGAACCTGCCCAAATGACCAGCTAACGGGTCTTCATGGAAATGTTGCAGCAGTTGAAGGTGTGGAGGTTCAGTCATGTACATTTGGTAGAGTGTTCTGTGAGGTAGTTGTACAACACGGTAGACTTTGTCTTCAATGATGGTCAACTTTGTGGTAGGATTGACCATCTTTTCTCCATCTTCCAGGATCGTCTGGTACAAAGCCTGTACTTCTGGATCATCCTGTTGGGCCTTCCATTCTACAGCAAAGCTGAACTCTTGCAACTGTAGAGCCCATCTATGGTTTTGATTGGAAGAAATGCTTCTCGCTCTGATTGTGTGGAAATCAAATCAAATCAAATTTTATTTGTCACATACACATGGTTAGCAGATGTTAATGCGAGTGTAGCGAAATGCTTGTGCTTCTAGTTCCGACAATGCAGTAATAACCAACAAGTAATCTAACCTAACAATTCCACAACTACTACCTTATACACACAAGTGTAAAGGGATAAAGAATATGTACATAAAGATATATGATTGAGTGATGGTACAGAACGGCATAGGCAAGATGCAGTAGATGGTATAGAGTACAGTATATACATATGAGATGAGTAATGTAGGGTATGTAAACATAAAGTGGCATAGTTTAAAGTGGCTAGTGATACATGTATTACATAAAGATGGCAAGATGCAGTAGATGATATAGAGTACAGTATATACATATACATATGAGATGAGTAATGTAGGGTATGTAAACATTATATTAAGTGGCATTGTTTAAAGTGGCTAGTGGTACATTTTTACATAATTTCCATCAATTCCCATTATTAAAGTGGCTGGAGTTGAGTCAGTATGTTGGCAGCGGCCGCTAAATGTTAGTGGTGGCTGTTTAACAGTCTGATGGCCTTGAGATAGAAGCTGTTTTTCAGTCTCTCGGTCCCTGCTTTGATGCACCTGTACTGGCCTCGCCTTCTGGATGATAGCGGGGTGAACAGGCAGTGGCTTGGGTGGTTGTTGTTCTTGATGATCTTTTTGGCCTTACAGTGACATCGGGTGGTGTAGGTGTCCTGGAGGGCAGGTAGTTTGCCCCCGGTGATGCGTTGTGCAGACCTCACTACCCTCTGGAGAGCCTTACGGTTGTGGGCGGAGCAGTTGCCGTACCAGGCGGTGATACAGCCCGACAGGATGCTCTCGATTGTGCATCTGTAGAAGTTTGTGAGTGCTTTTGGTGACAAGCCGAATTTCTTCAGCCTCCTGAGGTTGAAGAGGCACTGCTGCGCCTTCTTCACAACGCTGTCTGTGTGGGTGTACCAATTCAGTTTGTCCGTGATGTGTACACCGAGGAACTTAAAACTTTCCACCTTCTCCACTACTGTCCCGTCGATGTGGATAGGGGGGTGCTCCCTCTGCTGTTTCCTGAAGTCCACAATCATCTCCTTTGTTTTGTTGACGTTGAGTGTGAGGTTATTTTCCTGACACCACACTCCGAGGGCCCTCACCTCCTCCCTGTAGGCCGTCTCGTCGTTGTTGGTAATCAAGCCTACCACTGTAGTGTCATCCGCAAACTTGATGATTGAGTTGGAGGCGTGCATGGCCACGCAGTCGTGGGTGAACAGGGAGTACAGGAGAGGGCTCAGAACGCACCCTTGTGGGGCCCCAGTGTTGAGGATCAGCGGGGTGGAGATGTTACCTACCCTCACCACCTGGGGGCGGCCCGTCAGGAAGTCCAGGACCCAGTTGCACAGGGCGGGGTCGAGACCCAGGGTCTCGAGCTTGATGACGAGTTTGGAGGGTACTATGGTGTTAAATGCTGAGCTGTAGTCGATGAACAGCATTCTCACATAGGTATTCCTCTTGTCCAGATGGGTTAGGGCAGTGTGCAGTGTGGTTGCGATTGCGTCGTCTGTGGACCTATTGGGTCGGTAAGCAAATTGGAGTGGGTCTAAGGTGTCCGGTAGGGTGGAGGTGATATGGTCCTTGACTAGTCTCTCAAAGCACTTCATGATGACGGAAGTGAGTGCTACGGGGCGGTAGTCGTTTAGCTCAGTTACCTTAGCTTTCTTGGGAACAGGAACAATGGTGGCCCTCTTGAAGCATGTGGGAACAGCAGACTGGGATAAGGATTGATTGAATATGTCCGTAAACACACCAGCCAGCTGGTCTGTGCATGCTCTGAGGACGCGGCTGGGAATGCCGTCTGGGTCTGCAGCCTTGCGAGGGTTAACACATTTAAATGTTTTACTCACCTCGGCTGCAGTGAAGGAGAGCCCGCAGGTTTTGGTAGCGGGCCGTGTCAGTGGCACTGTATTGTCCTCAAAGCGAGCAAAAAAGTTATTTAGCCTGTCTGGGAGCAAGACATCCTGGTCCGCGACGGGGCTGGTTTTCTTTTTGTAATCCGTGATTGACTGTAGACCCTGCCACATACCTCTTGTGTCTGAGCTGTTGAATTGCGACTCTATTTTGTCTCTATACTGGGACTTAGCTTGTTTGATTGCCTTGCGGAGAGAATAGCTACACTGTTTGTATTCGGTCATGTTTCCGGTCACCTTGCCCTGGTTAAAAGCAGTGGTTCACGCTTTCAGTTTCACGCGAATGCTGCCGTCAATCCACGGTTTCTGGTTTGGGAATGTTTTAATCGTTGCTGTGGGTACGACATCGTCAATGCACTTTCTAATGAACTCGCTCACCGAATCAGCGTATTCGTCAATATTGTTGTTGGACGCAATGCGGAACATATTCCAATCCGCGTGATCGAAGCAGTCTTGAAGCGTGGAATCAGATTGGTCGGAGAACCAGTAGCAATTGTGTGCGATATCAATCTGGACACCACTGAAGTACATGAAATCAATTCCCAACATTACAGGAAAAGCAAGGGTCTTGGAATGTAGAATAACAGAAGGAATCAAATAGGAGTGGTTACACAGGCGGAACTCGACCTCACGCCATCGAAGACGTCGTTTAGCCTCACCGTCAGCCAGATATAGAGGACCTTCTGTCCACGGCTTCAAGTTGTATTGTGGACCTTTAACTTCCTTCCACAGCTTCTCAATGAGCAGTGTGTAGGATGACCCGGTGTCCAGGATGGCTCTTCCTGTCCAAGGGCCTTTGGACAGAGGTAACACCAGTTGGTGCGGTATTGACTGAAAGGAAGGGGATGTCGATAGGTGGGCATAGGCAGTGACTGTTGGGGTTTCATCTCTGGTCAAAGCACCCGGAGTACGATGGTCGTTCCTGTGAAGGGAGTTAGGTGTGTTGGCCTGTTGTGATTTGTTGTACTGTTTGTGGTTTCTGGAAGGGTTTACTTGATACTGATTTGGACATGTAGCCGAAGAATGTCCCTTTTTTCTACATCTCCAACAGAACATGGGAGGGGTCTTGGCTGGAGACTCTGGCAGTTGTTGATGGTCTGGCTTGGGTAATTGTTTGGGTGTCTGTTTCTTTCTCTGTTCATATTGCTGTTGGCATTCTCTGTCCTTCTCCAACTGCTGTCCCAGGCGAACTAGTCCATCGACAGCGGTGACTCTTTCTCTGAGTTGACTGGCTAGTAGAGGGTTGATATTCTTCAAGATCAACTTAATGACCTCTTCCTCCTCAATGCCAGGTTTCCACCATCTGCACAGGGAGTGGTAACCATATGCAAAGTCACGGATACTCTCTCTCTCTGCACTCGATTCCTGACTCTGTCTGCCAACTCATCTGTGTAGTCCTCAGACAGAAATGCAGAGGAAAAGTTTGCCTCAAAGCCAGCCCAGGAGGTAGTGGTGAGGCGTGCCACGTCCCACCAGTCTCGAGCTGTCCCATGCAACACATTCCTTAATGTGGCAAGGAGTTATTTGTCAGCCAGGGGATTGAGAGCAAGAACATCATGACATCTTTCCAGATACATTAGTGGATCAGTATTGTCATCCTTTTTCCCCAAAGGTGGGAAATTGCAATTTAATGGGCTTCACCCCCACATGACGTCTACTCAAATCACCGTGAACAAGAGAGCTAGGAGGGATTGAGGATGTAGAGGGTGATGGAGTTATCAGACCATGACAATGAACACTAGGATGCATCCTGAAGGGACTGGCTGCAGCATAGCCTTGTCTTGGCTGTTCTGCCAGCTTGGTCCTCAGTGGTCTGAACAGAAGTGGACACCAGAGAAGCTCTGTGCAAGTTGTGCCTAATGGATAAGGCACTGGCCTTCTAAACCAGGGATTGTGGGTTCGAGTCACATCTGGGGTGCCATTTTTTCTGTAACAGTTTTGACATGAGGTTATTGTTTGTAGGGCTGCCAGGTAGGTTGTGCCTACCACAGAAAATATAGATTTCTCATTTTCCAACACTATCAAGAAAGCAGGTCCTACAGGCCCTAGTTCTGTCACACCTGGACTACTGTTCAGTCGTGTGGTCAGGTGCCACAAAGAGGGACTTAGGAAAATTACAATTGGCTCAGAACAGGGAAGCACGACTGGCCCTTAAAAGTACACAGGGAGCTAACTTTAATGATATGCATTTCAACTCTCATGGCTTTAAGTGGAAGAGATATTAACTTCATCACTACTTGTTTTTGTAAGAAGTGTTGACAAGCTGAATGTACCAAGCTGTCTGTTTAAACTACTAGCACACAGCTCTGACACCCATGCATACCCCACAAGACTTGCCAACAGAGGTCTCTTCACAATCCCCAAGTCCAGAACAGACTATGGGAGGCGCACAGTACTACATAGATCCATGACTACATGGAACTCTATACCACATCAGGTAACTGATGCAAGCAGTAGAATCAGATAAAAAAAAAAAAAAAGGTCAAATACACCTTATGGAACAGCGGGGACTGTGAAGAGACACACACAAAGGTACAGACATACACAAACACACACAAGCGCTAGCACACACGTACATTGTAATATTGTTGTATGGTGGTATTATACATTTTGTATTGTGGATATGTAGTGGTATAATAATGTTATGATGTACTGTTTTATATTTAGTTTTATATGTATTGTAATTGTCTTAATGTGTTTGGACCCCAGGAAGAGTAGCTGCTGCCTTGGCAACAGCTTGTTGGGGTTAATTTCCTTGTTCCTTGTCAATCATTGGCTCATCGGTGAAATTAGCATTATGACAATATCTTTAATTAAATCATTCATTAATGCAATTGCAGACAGAAGTTGACAACAGGAATATAACACATGTTTCCTAGTAAGTTCTGCATCAAAGAAAAGGTCCCATGTTATTTTATCAAATCCGAAGTCCAGCCCTCGTGATGTCACTGCCTACGTCATTATCTTTTACTCATGAGACCAAAACCATGCCTACACAGCTAGAGTGGGGAGAAGAAGTATTTGATACACTGCCGATTTTGCAGGTTTTCCTACTTACAAAGCATGTAGAGGTCTGTAATTTTTATCATAGGTCACTTCAATAAAATGCAAATTAATTACTTAAAAATCATACAATGTGATTTTCTGGATTTTTGTTTTAGATTCCGTCTCTCACAGTTGAAGTGTACCTATGATAAAAATGACAGACCTCTACATGCTTTGTAAGTAGGAAAACCTGCAAAATCGGCAGTGTATCAAATACTTGTTCTCCCCACTGTATATAAACAAGGCTTTTAGTGTGTTATCTAAAAGCTTAGCAGTAAATGTCCAAGTTGATTTATAGGGGAATGTCTGACTAGTCTTTTATATCTTACACTCCCCTGCAGAGTTCTGTCTTCACAGTCACATTTCTCAGACAGTTTCTTCATAAGAGGCAGAGAGCCTAGAAAAGTACTGTGGAACAATATTAAACCTCATAATGTATATATATTGTTCATCTGTAGTCTAGGACCCTATACATGTAAGGAGGCAGGGTTCTTATAACCCCTCCCCTTCTATTAATACAACATAAGCATAATACATTTATACTAATACATCAATCATTTTGGTACAGCCCCAATCATGACCCCTAGGTGAACTCCTGACAATCTAAAAGGGGATCCCTAATGAATACAAAACAAAATACTGACATTAGGAGCTTGTGCTTGTTTTCTTAGCTATTTTATTTTACAATAGCTGTGCAATCAATCACACAGTGACCACACATACTAATCCTGCCCCACCCATCCTATTTTCAAAACAGCTCCAGTCTATTAAGGTGAACTGAAGGAGAGACCGTCTCCCCAAAGGAAAAGCTTATCAGTGCTAATGCTGTGAAAGCACAGATTGTTTAGCTGGTGGGTTGAATCCACAACCAGAACCTGTGGTGGTTTTAAAAGATAATGTGGTCTTTGATCCGCCACACTCTGCCAGGCTGGGCATGCATGATTGACACCAGCTCTATTTAACTGTTGTTGCTAAACAGAAACTAGCATTTTACATGGATATATTTAGTTGTCAATGTTTTGTTCCATGTAAAAACATCTGTAGTTGAGTGAAGTGTTTATTTTGTTTTCAAAATGAACGGCCTGTCAGGCTGGGCAAACCGTCATGATTCTGGACAATGACATTGGGGGTTGTGGTCAGATTATGTCCAGAGACGGGGAATCCGTGGAAGATCTGTGTCCAAGTCTGTCTCTGTCTGTCTGTCTGAATAATAATCTCATCTAATCCGTAATTTAAACTCGGCCACTCCAAAGCACAATTTAAAGTAGCAGATTGTGGTGAGCTGTATGCGACGGTGTGGGATTGAAAATGTCCCTGGATGGTGATGAAGTGTCATCTCTCCCATTCATCCTCTTACTGATCTGACCCATTTCTCTCTCTATATGCCTCACTCTCTATTCATCTCTCTATCTATGCGCCTCTCTCTCTATGCGCCTCTCTCTACAGTGCCTTGCAATAGTATTCACCCCCCTTGGCATTTTTCCTATTTTGTTGCATTACAACCTATAATTTAAATCTGTATTTTATTTAGATTCCATGGAATGGACATACACAAAATAGTCAAAATAGGTGAAGTGAAATGGGAAAAAAAATACTTATTTCAAAAAATTCAACAAAAAACCCCCCGGAAAAGTGGTACGTGCATCTGCATTCACCCCCTTTGCTATGAAGCCCCTAAATAAGATCTGGTGCAACCAATTACCTGTTGGCGCCGGCGCCAACAGATGCCCGCCCCGCTTCGCGTTACTAGGAAACTATGCAGTATTTTATTTGTTTATGTGTTATTTCTTACATTGTTATCCCAGGTAATCTTAGATTTTATTACATACAGTCGGGAGGAACTATTGGATATAAGAGCAACGTCAACTCACCAACATTATGACCAGAAATACGACTTTCCCGAAGCGGATCCTCTGTTTGGCCCACCACCCAGGACAATGGATCAGATCCCAGCCGGCGACCCAAAACAACGGCGCCGTAGAAGGGACAGACGGAGCGGTATTCTGGTCAGGCTCCGTAGACGGGCACATCGCGCACCGCTCCCGAGCATACTACTCGCCAATGTCCAGTCTCTTGACAACAAGGTAGACGAAATCAGAGCAAGGGTAGCATGCCAGAGAGACATCCGAGACTGTAACGTTCTTTGTTTCACGGAAACATGGCTCACTCGAGACATGCTATCTGAGTCGGTACAGCCACCTGGTTTCTTCACGCATCGCGCCGACAGAAACAAGCATCTCTCTGGTAAGAAGAAGGGCGGGGGTGTATGCCTTATGAGACGTGGTGTGATCATAACAACATACAGGAACTCAAGTCCTTTTGTTCACCTGACTTAGAATTCCTCACAATCAAATGCCGACTGCATTATCTACCAAGATAATTCTCTTCGATCATAATCACAGTCGTGTTTATTCCCCCTCAAGCAGACACATCGACGGCCCTGAAAGAACTTCATTGGACTCTATGTAAACTGGAAACCACATATCCTGAGGCTGCATTTATTGTAGCCGGGGATTTTAACAAGGCTAATCTGATAACAAGGCTCCCCAAATTCTATCAGCATATCGAGTGTGCTACCAGGGCTGGCAAAACCCTAGACCACTGTTATTCTAACTTCCGCAACACATATAAGGCCCTCCCCCGCCCTCCCTTCGGAAAAGCTGACCACAACTCCATTTTGTTGCTCCCTGCCTATAGACAGAAACTA
Organism: Salvelinus namaycush; assembly: GCF_016432855.1. NCBI lineage: Eukaryota > Metazoa > Chordata > Actinopteri > Salmoniformes > Salmonidae > Salvelinus > Salvelinus namaycush. The sequence continues at coordinate 26,474,864 of NC_052340.1, read as the reverse complement.
AAACGTGAAGTTCCCGCGCTCAGGTCTGTTCAATGCTGGTCTGACCAATCGGATTCCACTCTTCAAGATTGCTTCGATCACGTGGACTGGGATATGTTCCGCATTGCAGCGAACAATAACATTGATGAATACGCTGATTCGGTGTGCGAGTTTATTAACAAGTCCATCGGTGATGTTGTACCCACATTGTCTATTAAAACATTCCCCAACCAGAAACCGTGGATTGATGGCAGCATTCGCGCAAAACTGAACGTGCGAACCACTGCTTTTAATCAGGGCAAGGTGACCGGAAACATGATCGAATACAAACAGTGTAGCTATTCCCTCCGCAAGGCAATCAAACAAGCTAAGCGTCAGTACAGAGACAAAGTGGAGTCGCAATTCAACGGCTCAGACACGAGAGGTATGTGGAAGGGTCTACAGTCAATCACGGACTACAAAAGAAAAACCAGCCCCGTCGCGGATCACGATGCCTTGATCCCAGACAGACTAAACAACTTTTTTTGCTCGCTTTGAGGACAATACAGTGTCACTGACACGGCCCGCTACCAATACATGCGGGCTCTGTTTCACTTCAGCCAACGTGAGTTAAACATTTAAACGTGTTAACCCTCGCAAGGCTGCCGGCCCAGACGGCATCCCCGGCCGCGTCCTCAGAGCATGCGCAGACCAGCTGGCTGGTGTGTTTACAGACATATTCAATCCATCCTTATCCCAGTCTGCTGTTCCCACATGCTTCAAGAGGGCCACCATTGTTCCTGTTCCCAAGAAAGCTAAGGTAACTGAGCTAAATGACTACCGCCCTGTAGCACTCACTTCCGTCATCATGAAGTGCTTTGAGAGACTAGTCAAGGATCATATCACCTCCACCCTACCTGACACCCTAGACCCACTCCAATTTGCTTACCCTGGGTCTCGACCCCGCCCTGTGCAACTGGGTCCTGGACTTCCTGACGGGCTGCCCCCAGGTGGTGAGGGTAGGTAACAACATCTCCACCCCGCTGATCCTCAACACTGGATCCCCACAAGGGTGCGTCTCAGCCCTCTCCTGTACTCCCTGTTCACCCACGACTGCTTGGCCATGCACGCCTCCAACTCAATCATCAAGTTTGCAGACGACATTACAGTGGTAGGCTTGATTACCGACAACGACGAGACGGCCTACAGGGAGGAGGTGAGGGCCCTTGGAGTGTGGTGTCAGAAAAATAACCTCACACTCAATGTCAACAAAACAAAGGAGATGATCGTGGACTCCAGGAAACAGCAGAGGGAGCAGCCCCCTATCTACATTGACATGACAGTGGTGGAGAGGGTGGAAAGTTAAGTTCCTCGGCGTACACATCACGGACAAACTGAAATGGTTCACCCACACAGATAGCGTGGTGAAGAAGGCGCAGCAGCGCCTCTTCAACCTCGGGAGGCTGAAGAAATTCAGCTTGTCACCAAAAACACTCACAAACTTTTACAGATGCACAATCGAGAGCATCCTGTCGGGCTGTATCACCGCCTGGTACGGCAGCTGCTCCGCCCATAACCGGAAGGCTCTCCAGAGGGTAGTGAGGTCTGCACAACGCATCACCGGGTGCAAACTACCTGCCCTCCAGGACACCTACACCACCCGATATCACAGCAAGGCCAAAAAGATCATCAAGAACAACAACCACCCGAGCCACTGCCTGTTCACCCCGCTATCATCCAGAAGGCGAGGTCAGTACAGGTGCATCAAAGGTGGGACCGAGAGACTGAAAAACAGCTTCTATCTCAAGGCCATCAGACTGTTAAACAGCCATCACTAACATTGAGTGGCTGCTGCCAACATACTGACTCAACTCCAGCCACATTAATAATGTAAAAATGTATGTAATCAACTTATCACTAGCCACTTTATATATAATGTTTACATACCCTACGTTACTCATCTCATATGTATACACTGTACGCTATACCATCTACTGCATCATGCCATCTTGATGTAATTAAACAATGCTTTATATACTTTAAACAATGCCACTTTATATAATGTTCTCATACCCCACATTACTCATTACATTACATTACATACTCATTACATTACATACTGTACTCTATACCATCTACTGCATCTTGCGTATGTCGTTCGGCCATCACTCATTTATATATTTTTATGTTCATTTTCGTATTCATTCCTTTACACTTGTGTGTATAAGGTAGTTGTTGTGGAATTGTTAGGTTATATTACTTGTTAGATATTACTGCATGGTCGGAACTAGAAGCACAAGCATTTCGCTACACTTGCATTAACACCAGTTAACCATGTGTATGTGACAAATAAATTTGATTTAGATTGCACACAGGTGGACTTTATTTAAGTGTCACATGATCTGTCACATGATCTTAGTGTTTATATACACCTGTTCTGAAAGGCTGTCCTGTTCTGCAACACCACTAAGCAAGGGGCACCACCAAACAAGCGGCACCATGAAGACCAAGGAGCTCTCCAAACAGGTCAGGGACAAAGTTGTAGAGAAGTACAGATCAGGGTTGGGTTATACAAAAATATTCAAACTTTGAACATCCCACGGAGCACCATTAAATCCATTATTAAACATTGAAAGAATGTGGCACCATGAAGACCAAGGAGCTCTCCAAACAGGTCAGGGACAAAGTTGTGGAGAAGTACAGATCAGGGTTGTGTCATAAAAAAGAATCAAAACTTTGAACATCCCACGGAGCACCATTTAAATCCATTATAATAAAATGGAACGAATGTGGCACCACAACAAACCTGCCAAGAGTTGACCGCCCACCAAAACTCACAGACCAGGCAAGGAGAGAATTAGAGAGGCAACAAAGTGACCAAAGATAACTCTGAATGAGCTGCAATGCTCCACAGCGGAGATTGTAGTATCTGTCCATTGGACCACTTTAAGCCTTACACTCCACAGAACTGGGTTTTACGGAAGAGTGGCCAGGAAAAAAAACATTGCTTAAAGAAAACAATAAGCAAACACGTTTGGTGTTTGCCAAAAGGCATGTGGGAGACTCCCCAAACATATGGAAGAAGGTACTCTGGTTAGATGAGACTAAAATGTAGTATTTTGGCCATCAAGGAAAACGCTATGTCTGGCGCAAACCCAACACCTCTCATCACCCCAAGAACACCAGATACTGGGAACTGGTCAGAATTTAAGGAATGATGGATGGAGCTAAATACAGGGAAATTCTTGAGGGAATCCTGTTTCAGAGGTTCACCTTCCAGCAGGACAATTACCCTTAGCATACTGCTAAAGCAACACTCCAATGGTTTAAGGGGAAACATTCAAATGTCTTGGAATGGCCTAGTCAAAGCACAGACCTCAATCCAATTGAGGATCTGTGGTATGACTTAAAGATTGCTGTACACCAGCAGAACCAATCCAACTTGAAGGAGCTGGAGCAGGTTTGCCTTGAAGAATGGGCAAAAATAGTTAGATGGTTAGATGTGCCAAGCTTATAGAGACATACCCAAAAAGACTTGCAGCTATTTTAATTCCAGGTTGTAAGGCCACAAAATCTCCCTTTAAGAGTGTGCTCCTAATCTCAGCTCGTTACCTGTATAAAAGACACCTGGGAGCCAGAAATCTTTCTGATTGAGAGGTGGTCAAATACTTATTTCCCTCATTAAAATGCAAATCAATTTATAACATTTTTGACATGCGTTTTTCTGGATTTTGTTGTTATTCTGTCTCTCACTGTTCAAATAAACCTACCATTAAAATTATAGACTGATCATTTCTTTGTCAGTGGGCAAACGTACAAAATCAGCAGGGGATCAAATACTTTTTTCCCTCACTGTATATAAATGTTGTGACCAACAGCAATAATAATAGTAGTAGTGGACATGGGATTACCATTAACAACAACAATATTAATGAAAAAAACAATACATTAAAGCAATGGTAGTAGACCAGTCTCAACATGACTGAGAAGACACGTGACATGGTATGAAAGACAAAACAAGATTATATAATCGACATTATATTGCACTTTTCACTGGCTGTCCTTCAGGTTGTGGCAGGAGGACACATATTTGGCTGCCAAAACTGCACATTTTGGCATTTCACGCAATAAATATTAGATTTTTTCTCGATATTTTATAGTTTCAATATCTTTGTATTGAATTATAATTTTGGGAAAGACATATTCTCTTAGGTCTGAGTATTTGTCACAGTGTAATAGGAAATGCAGCTCTGTCTCTACCTCTCCCCTGGAGCAAAGTGAGCTCAGCCTGTCCTCTCTGGGCAGCCAGGTTTGTCTGTGTCGATCGGTCTCTATAGCCAGACTGTGCTCACTGAGTCTGTACCTGTGCTCACTGAGTCAGTGTTTTCCTCAGTTTTCTATCAGTCACAGTGTTCAGATAGTCTGCCAACATGTACTGTCTGTTTAGAGCAAAATGGCATTGAAGTTTACTTTGATTTTTGTGGTGTCTTTCCAATAGGTGATATATTTTTATTTTTGTTTTGTGATGATTTGGTTGGGTCAGATTTTCTGAGTGCTGTCCTGAGGCTCTATAGGGTTGGTTTGGGTTAGTGAACTGAGCCTCAGTACCAGCTGGCTGAGGCGACTCTTCTCTTGTTTCATCTCTTGACATTGTAGAGCTGTGTGATGGAATGTTTTGGGGTCACTTGTTTTTAGATGGTTGTAAAATTTGATGGCTCTTTTTCCTATTCGAATGAGGAGGGGGTATTGGCCCAATTCTGCTCTACATGCGTTATTTGGAATTTTTCTTTGCACTTGCAATACAGTCTTGCAAAACTCTGCATGCAGTATTTCGATTGGATGTTTGTCCCATTGGTAAATTAATTATTAGAGAGCGGACCCTATACTTCGCTTCCATATAGAGCAATTGGTTCTATAACTGATTGGACAATTTTTAGCCAGATTCTAATTGGAATTTCGATTTTAATGTTCCTTTTAATGGCATAGAATGCTCTTCTTGCTTTGTCTCTCAGCTCATTCACAGCCATGTGAAAGCTACCTGTGTTGCTGATATTTAGTCCTAGATATGTGTAGTTTTTGGTGTGTTCTAATAGAACTGTGTTCAAATAGAATTTAGATTTGTCATCCTGATTTCTGGACCTTCATTTTGGAATATCATTATATTTGTTTTTTTTAGGTTAATGGTCAGAGCCCAGGTCTGACAGAACCTGTGAAGACGATCTAGGTGCTGCTGTAACCCTCTTTAGTGGGAGACAGCAGCACCAGGTCATCTGCGTACAGCAGACACTTGATTTCAGTGTTGTGTAGCGTGATACCAGGTGCTGCCGATTCTTCTAATGTTTTTGCCAATTCATTAATGTAGATGTTAAATAGTGTTGTGCTTTTTTGGCAGCCCTGTATCACTCCCCCGTCCCTGAGAGAAGAAGTATATTTGCTTGCTGCCAATTTTAACCGCACATTTGTTTTTAGTGTACATTGATTTAATAACATCATATATTTTCTCTCCAATACCAACTTCTATTAGTTTATAAAAAAGACCTTCGTGCCAAATTGAATCAAATGCTTTCTTGAAATCTACAAAACATGAGTAGATTTTGCCTTTGTTTTGGTTTACTTGTTTGTCAATTAGAGTGTGGAGGGTGTAAATGTGGTCTGTTCTACAATCATTTTTTAGAAATCCAATCTGGCTTCTGCTCAGGACGTTGTGTTCGTCAAGGAAATGATGTAGTCTGCTATTTATAATACTGTAGAGAATTTTCCCCATGTTGCTGTTAACGCAAATTCCTCTAATTATTTCGGTCAAATTTGTCTCCATTTTTATAGATTGGTGTGATCAATCCCTGGTTCCAAATATCGGAGAAAATACCTGCAGTGAGGATAATGTTGAAGAGTTTGACTATAGCCAATTTGAATTTGTGGCCTGTATATTTGATCATTTAATTTAAAATACCATCAGCACCACAGGCCTTTTTGAGTTGGAGAGTGCATAGTTCTTCCAATAATTCTTCTTCTGTAATTGGGCTATCCACAGGATTCTGATAGTCTTTGACTGCTGATTCAAGGATTTGTAATTTTTCTTGTATATCTTTTTGTTCTGGGCTCTTTCTTACTTTGCTGTAGATGTTTGCAAAGTGATTTCTCCACATATCCCCATTTTGGATAGCCAATTCCTCCTGATGAGGTTTAATTTATTCCAATTCTCCCAGAAGTGGTTTGATTCTTTGGATTCCTCAATTCTTTCCAGCTGATTTCTAATGTGCTGTTCCTTTTTTGTTCTTAGGGTGTGTTTGTATTGCTTCAGTGTTTCCCCATATTGAAGGTGTATATTTTTGTTGTCTGGTTCTCTGTGTTTTTGATTAGAAATATTTCTCAATGCCTTTCTTAGACTTTTGCAATCATTTTCAAACCATTTTTCATTATCTGTTATTTTTGGTTTGATCTTATGCTTCTTTAGATTAGCCAAGGAGGCTAATTTGTCAAATATAAAGTTTATGTTCCAAACGGCCAAATTTACACCTTCATTGCTGTAGGAGAATGTTAAGGCTAAAAAGTTGTCCAGGAGAGATTGTATTTTTTGGCTACTAATTGCTTTTTGGTAGATGTCTGTACTGTTTTCACTCCATCTATAGGCCTGTCTGGTACCATGTAATTTATTGGGCCGTGATGCTTCATGGTTGGGTTCTGCTCTTCTCAGATACACTGTGATTTTACTGTGGTCTGAGAGAGGTGTTAGTGGGCTGACTGTGAAGGCTCTGAGAGACTCTGGGTTTATGCCGGTGAGGAAGTAGTCTACAGTGCTGCTGCCAAGGGATGAGCTGTAGGTGTACCTACCAAAAGAGTCCCCTCTCAGCCTACCATTGACTATGTACAGACCCAGTGTTCGACAGAGCTTCACGAGCTGTACTCCATTTTTGTTTTTCACTTTGTCATAGTTGTTTCTGTGGGGGTATGTGGGGAGGGAAAGGTTGTTGCTTCCTGGTAGGTGTTTATCCCCACGACTGTTAATAGTGTCTTGTTCTTCTGCTGTTCTAGCATTCAGGTCTCCACAGACCAGTACGTTGCCTTGGGCCTGAAAGTGACTAATCTCCCCCTCTAGAATGCGCTGCGTTGTTGGGCACCACATCTTTCTCGTTTTGTGTCTAGGGAAAAGTTTATTCTCCTAAACAAACTTCCTATTTGAGTCCATCAACAGGACGATGTCAGCAAGTGTTTCTTCTGGACTGGGGGGGGCAGAGGGGGGGCTGGTGGGTGTTGGAGCTGGGGTGTGGCTGGTCTGTGCCGGTGCCGCTGTCAGTGGGCTGGGGAGGAGGTGTGTTGATAGTGTAGTACTACAGGAAACATGGTGCAGAGGTGATGTTTCCACTGGCTGTCCACTAGGTTATAGGGAGATAATCGTACCATCCACAAAATTAAAAGGAATCAGACAGGGCAGAGACTCAGGACAGGACAGAGACTCAGAGGGAATGCTAATATGGTATAAATCTGAACTAATTAATTCAATCAAATTGATCAAAACAGGAGAATTCTTTATCTGGTTAAAAATCAACAAGGAGGCTATCTTTACAGATAAAAATGTCTTCCTCTGTGCGACATACATTCCCCCGTCAGAGTCACCCTACTTCAACGAAGAGAGTTTCTCCATGTGCAGCAGGCAGGGCTGGGGAAGCATGGCTGGTTGAGGTGGGCTCCTCTGCTGTGTGAGGGCAGGTCATAGGGTGGTGATCTAGCTGCTCCTGCAGCCTGTCCTCTGTTCTCTTTCTCTCCTGCAGCTCCTCTCTTCGTGTGGTCAGATCATTATTGCTGCTCTGCCTGTCTTTTTGGAGCTCTCTCACCTCCTTTGTTAGATCAGCCAGCTCTCTCTTGAGTCCGTCTCTCTCTTTCTGAACCTCTTTCAGCTGTGTTGCAAGGCTGCTGTCCTGCTCTGTCCTCACCTTGGTTAGGAGCTCCTCTAAGGTGTGGTTGTCTGATTGCTGTTTGCTCACGCTCTCCCTGAGCAGGACCACCTCCCCCTCCAGTTTGCTGAACTCATCGATCATGGCAGCCATGGTGGTGAGGAGGGCCTGAGCCTGCTCTGCACTGAGGGGGTCGCTCTCCTCCTGGGGCGTGTCCTCCACTATGGTGGGAAGAGAGGTGCTGGATGTGCCTTGTTGGGTGGGGATAGTAGGGGTGAGGGTGGTGCTGGTGGAGTTTGTCTTGTGGGAGGGCATACCGCTGTCACTCTTTTTCTTTCTCTCTCTCTCTATGCCTCTCTCTCTCTCCATGCCTCTCTCTCTCTCCATGCCTCTCTCTCTCTCTATGCCTCTCTCTCCATGCCTCTCTCTTTCTATGCCTCTCTCTCTCTCTCTCTCTCTCTCTCTCTCTCTCTCTCTCTCTCTCTCTCTCTCTCTCTCTCTCTCTCTATGCCTCTCTCTCTCTCTCTCTCTCTATGCCTCTCTCTCTCTCTCTCTCTATGCCTCTCTCAAATTCAAGCTGCTTTATTGCCGAAGCAACAATGTATACAATATACATTGTAATAAAATTATAAAGCATAACAAATAATAATATACAATGGTAGTAAATAATAATACAAAAATCACAACAATGAAATGGTAACAGTCAGTAGTAGAAATGTAATAAATATAAAAAGCTAAACATGGAAATTAAACTATAACTGTCATCTTCACCATCATCATCATTACTACCACCACCATCATCATCATCATTACTACCACCACCATTATCATCTTCATCATTACTACCACCAACATTATTGTTATTACTACTACTACTACTACTACCATCACTAAATTGCTATGACTACCATCACCCCTACTACCCATACCACTACTATTTGGCATGATAATCACAACAACATCAATAATAGTAATAACAATAATAGTAAAAATAAGTAAGTTACTGTTTACTATTGTCACGCTGGTATGAAGAGATTCGGGAGACAGGCGCAGGAATGCGTAATATTTTTTTTTATTGTACCCAAATTATGGCGTGCCATGTAAAGGCACTGGGACAAAGACCAAACAAACACCATACAAAAACACAGGGTGAAACCCAAACAAAAGAGCGAGGAGTTGTAACGGCTGATTTCCTCCTCTTCGTCTGAAGACCAGCGCCTTTCTGCCTTCGCCTCTTCCAACTCTGCCCTGGGACGGCGATATTCCCCTGGCTGAGTCCAGGGTCCCTTGCCGTCCAGAATCTCCTCCCAAGTCCATGAATCCTGTGTCTTCTGCCGCTGCTGCTGCTGTCCTTTACCACTCTGCTTGGTCCTTGGTTGGTGTGTGTTTCTGTAACGGCTGATTTCCTCCTCTTCGTCATACACGCTCCTCTTTGGGTAGCCATGTCTTTTTATCTCCCGGTTTCTATTGCCAATCGGTGGTCACTCACTTACTTGGTAAGGATCTGTCTCTGCTTTGTATCTCTGACAGAGTAGAGATAAACAGCCAATTCATATTCTCTGTTTAGGGCCAGATAGCAATTTAGTCGGCTATGGGATTTTGTTTAGTTTTTCCAATGTTGTAAATATGAGTCCTTTGGTTGGTTCATGATTTTGTTTAATGGAATTCTTTCTTTTGAAGCAGTGCTGGTGTCAGCTTGGTTGGTTAGGTCCAACACCAGCTGATTTTAATTAACTTTTCTGTATTTTCATTACCACTGGAAAGCGGCCCAATTCTGCCCTACATGTATTAGTTGGTGTATTTCTCTGGACTTGTAGATTTTTCCGACAGAATTCTGCATGTAGGGCTTCAATTGGATGTTTGTCCCACATATTAAAGTCCAGTTTGAGTGGCCCCCAAACCTCACTTCCCTAAACAGCTATTGGTAGCATTACACTCTCAAATATTTTGGTCCATATTCTAATTGGGATGTTGATATTGAATAATTTCATTTTTATTGCATACAATGCTCTGCAGGCTTTTTCTTTGTGTGCATTCACTGCCATATTAAAGTTTCCCGATGCAGATATGGTCAGACCAAGGTATGTGTAATTTTTAGTGTGTTCAATTATGGTGTTGTTCAGGGTGAATTTATATTTGCGTTTCTGACATCTGTTTTTTTGGGGGGGAAATCATGATTTTAGTTTTTTTTATTTACTGCCAGGGCCCAGTTATGGCAATACCGCTGTAGAATGTTAAGGTTCTGTTGAAGACCTTCTTTGGTTGGTGATAGAAGTACCAAATCATCAGCATATAGCAGGTATTTTACCTCTGTGTCAAATAGTGTGAGTCCTGGGACTGGAGAATGGCCCGACATGTCTGCTAATTCATTGATATAAATGTTGAAAAGATTTGGACTCAAACTGCAGCCTCGTCTCACACCTCGACGTTGTGAAAATAATTATGTTATTTGGTTTTAGATTTTTATTGCACACTTGTTTTCTGTGTACATACAATTTATTAAGTCATAAACCTTATCACCAATCCCACTTTGGAGAATTTTGTAGAATAGCCCTTCGTGCCAAATAGAATCAAATGCTTTTTTAAAGTCAATAAAGCAAGCAAAGATTTTGCCCTCTTTTTGGTGGACGTGTTTATTAATTAGTGTGTGTTTAAGGTGTATATATGGTCAGTATTGCGATGGTTGGGGAGAAAGTCAATTTGACATTTACTTATTTACTTATTTCTTGAAGAAAGGCTTGAATTCTTGCATTTCTAATTGGTTCTGTTGTAAGTCTTTTTGTGGGATGTTTTTGTATAGATTATCAAAATACATTTGACAAATTCCTTTATCTTGTCTGGCTAATTCTTGTGGCTTTGTCGTGCTTAATCCTGTGTCTGAATCCTGGTTTAGGAAGGCCACCAAAAACCCTGAAATTTCCCTCCCTAACTATAACATTTACCAACAAGATAGAACTGCCAAAGGGGGCGGAGTTGCAATCTACTGCAGAGATAGTTTGCAGAGTTCTGTCTTACGATCCAGGTCTGTGCCCAAACAATTTGAGCTTCTACTTTTAAAAATCCACCTTTCTAGAAACAAGTCTCTCACCGTTGCCTCTTGCTATAGACCACCACCTGCCCCCAGCTGTGCCCTGGACACTATGTGAATTAATTGCCCCGCATCTATCTTCAGAGCTCGTGCTGTTAGGTGACCTAAACTGGGACATGTTTAACACCCCGATGTTTAACACCCCGGCCATCCTACAATCTAAGCTTGATGCCCTCAATCTCACACAAATTATCAATGAACCTACCAGGTACAACCCCAAATCCATAAACACAGGCACCCTCATAGATGTCATATTAACCAACCTTGCCCTCCTAATATACCTCTGCTGTCTTCAACCAGGATCTCGGCGATCGCTGCCTCATTGCTTGCGTCTGTAATGGGTCTGCGGTCAAACGACCACCCCTCATCACTGTCAAACGCTCCCGAAAACACTTCAGCGAGCAGGCCTTTCTAATCGACCTGGCCCGGGTATCCTGGACGGATATTGACCTCATTCCGTCAGTAGAAGATGCCTGGCTATTCTTTAAAAGTGCTTTCCTCACAATCTTAAATAAGCATGCCCCATTCAAAAAATGTAGGACAAGGAACATGGTTCCTTGCCCGTGGTTCACTCCAGACCTGACTGCACTTGACTAGCACAAAAACATCCTGTGGCGTACTGCATTAGCATCGAATAGCCCCCGCGATTTGCAACTTTTCAGGGAAGTTAGGAACCAATGTACACAGGCAGTTAGGAAAGCAAAGGCTAGCTTTTTCAAACAGAAATTTGCATCCTGCAGCACAAACTCCAAAACGTTCTGGGACACTGTAAAGTCCATGGAGAATAAGAGCACCTCCTCCCAGCTGCCCACTGCACTGAGGCTAGGAAACACTGTCACCACCGATAAATCCACGATAATGAAGAAGCATTTTTCTACGGCTGGCCATGCTTTCCAGCTGGCCACCCCTACCCTGGTC